>NC_056737.1:1138871416-1139171416 GCF_019279795.1 Protopterus annectens
AGGTTTTTATTCTGGCCCAAACTGAGTTAATAACCCCCATCTTGGCAATATACATTTATTTCACCAATTTTAAAACCTAATAAAGATCCAACTAGATGTTCTTCATATCGACCCATCTCATTACTTAATGTTGATTATAAAATGTTTATGAGTATTTTTGCTGATAGATTGAAGACAATTATCCCGGCATTATAGACATAGATCAGGCGGGCTTCATTGTAAATAGAAATACTTTTGATAATATAAGAAGAACTTTAACATTAATTGATTTTGCAAATAGGAAAAAGAAAGATTTAACACTTATTAGTCTTGATATAGGTTCAGCATTTGATTCAGTAAGTTGGGACTATCTGTTTACCTTACTGAAGTGCACAAATTTCTCTGATGCATTTGTAAATTTAATTGAGCATTTATACAAAGGAACGCTGGCTTATATTAAGGTAGGAACATATGTTTCCCCAAAAATACCCATTCTTAAAGGTACAAAGCAAGGATGTCCACTTTCTCCACTATTATTCACTTTAGTAATGGAGCCTTGGGCTAATTTGATTAGAAACAGTACTGACATAGAGGGTTTTGAAATAGAAGAAAATACAACATCAAAAATTCAACTTTTGCAGATGATGTTCTAATTACATCAGCAGGATCTAATTCTTCTATGCAGTCTTTATTTGATAAAATGATGAATTTTAAAAGTATTTCTGGTTTAATATTCAATGAAGAAAAACTAAAATACTACCTATATATACACGAAAAAATACTCTCATTAGTGATTTTACTAAATATGTACCCAACTCAGGTCAGATAACTTATTTAGGTATAATACTATCTAAAGATATTAAATCTATTATATATAATAACTATAATACCTGTTTTCTTAATATACAAAATCTTTTTAATACCTGGAATAATATGTTTTTACTATGGAGGAGAGACTTACAATTATTAAAATGATAATATTCCCCAAGATTTTATACTTAATACAATCAATAATACTTTCACCTACAAAAATAACTATCAAGAAACTGAATACACTAATGTTAAATTTCTTATGGGCACCTAATAGACCTAGGATTGCATTAAAGAAACATACTAATAGCTGGTCTCAAGGGGTATTTCTTTTCCAGACTTTAATTTATATATTATCTCTTCTATTATAAAAGTTATTACTTTATTAATAGATCGGTCATATGTCAAAATGGAAAGATTATTGGGAGCTAATTAGTATGCACTTCATGAAAATCTCCTTAACACATAAAAATATGATTATAAATAACTCCATGTTGTGGTTGCTAAAGGAATTTTGTACTTCACCTATTACACCTAAACATATGGTCTGTTACCCATTAAATATTATTATTAGTTATCGTAACTTTATATTCATGCACCCTAAGTATAGGGAATGGAATTTTATTGTATTCCTATAATTTATACTCAGGGTATGCTTATGTCATCTACTTCTGAAGGAGCTCATTTAGCTATAGATAATAATCTAAAGTACTGGTATCAGCTGATATCTGATAATAAAGTTAAAAATCTAGATTTCTTAAAACAAGAATTTGATCTAAGAGAAACTTGCTGGTTAGAGGTTCAGATCTTTAGACAACATCTCATTGATGGAATAGATCTAATGTCTATAACAGTTAAAGAATCTATTCCAAAACTGATTGATTACTTGATAATAAATTTACAGCATAAAGTTTCTGATAAAGGTAAACTTTCATATATACATAAAATTATCAGACAAGAAACTTTTTACAATGTAGATTCATACTGGAATTATTTCACCTCTATTAATGGGGACCCACCAACTCAACAAGATAAACAATATATATTGGAATCTGCTTACAGAACTACATCTTCCATTGTCTGGAGACTTTATACATGGAAATTTTTACATAGATCTTTTATACACCTTTGATGATGAATAAAATTAATAATAAAGATAATCTATGTAAGAGATGTAATGTAGAAATTAATGCTGACTGGGCTCATATGTTTTATGACTGTATGAAGTTGAAAGAATACTGGAAGTCAATTAATGAATTTTGCAGGCTCTTTTACAGATAATTTCATTATTTCTAAGTCTCTTATATTATTCAACACACCTGTACCTCAATGTGTTAAAAAGATTAAGCTTCCCTTGTTATGGTCTATCCTAGCAGTGGCTAGGAAAATAATAACTAGAAATTGGATTTCAGATACACCTCCTTCATTCAATGAATTTAAAAATGTTATGAATATAATGTGTCATATGGAAATAAGCACAATTAGAATGAGAACAACTAGAAAAACATCACATTTTATTGTATGGGATAATTTACAAAATTTGTTAAAAAAATTCTAATTTCAATAGCACAGTATTTTAGTTTAATTAATTGATCTGATTGTAGTGGATGTCTTTGTAAATACTTTAGTTGTTTTGTTGAATATTATAATAATACCTATTTTTAATTATTTGTATAAAATTGTTATGATATTTCTCTTATATGTTAAAACAATAAACTTGTTTTAAAAAAAAAAAAAAGATTTCTGCATGTAGTTTTATTGGCTGGAGGGCTCATTAATCAGCTTATTTTGTTTATAGTGCCTTTATAAATTCTGTACAGTTGAAAGGCTCTTGGCTCCGTTATACAAATCAAAGACTTTTATTGAATAATCATAGTTTTATAAGCTGTTAAAAGTACACTCCTGTATCCGTATCATTCAGTTTGTGTTAGCATTTCACTCCAGACACTCCTTTATTAAAGCTGTGCTCTTACATTAGGAGTACTGGGATTATTCATCTAGTGGCAGTCTGTGTTCTCCTGGTCTATCTGAGCTGGGAAATACACAAAAAAAGGCTCTAAGTACAATTTTGCACTTCTCTTCCTTACTGTGACTGTACTTAGCAATTTCAAAAAAATGTATTGTCTGCTGCTGCATTAAGTAGCACAGTTTTGTAAAATTAACCCATCTCTTCCCTAGCAAAACATACAGTAAGAGCCTGCTATTGTTGACAGGCAGTTTCCCATCATCTCTCTGGCCAGCCTGATAGACATAGGTATCCTGAGGCAATGTAGCAATTGTCTCATGTATACTGACAACCACTTAATCCTGAAACAAGCAAATACTTAATGTGAGAGATGTAGTTACACTATGAAACTGGAGGCAAGACTCTCACATAAGGACAAAGTGAATGTCAAGCAGGTTGTCAGCACGCACACACACACACACACACACACACACATTTCCCACACTAAATAAGGACATGACACACCCACATATGCAGAGGTACTCACTAGTAACTTACCTAAACATCAGAGACCTCCCAAACAGAAACCACTTACACACACAACAATGCAAAAAAAAACACACAACACACACACCAGTGTCTCAACAAATAAACCCATAAGGCGTAACACCACAAATTCTAATGTATTGTTCAAAGGTGACTCCATTGTGAGACACATAGATGTTCCCCTCACCAGGCTGGTTAAGGAGCGGGTTATGGTTTGCTGCCTGTCAGATGTCAGGATCCATCAAGTCACTCAACCACATGTTTCGGTATGACTCCATCATAGACCATGTGAGGGTGAATGACTTGAGACATACTTCACTGGAATATATGAAGAGAGACATGACTGAACTCTCAGATTGTGTGCCACAGGCATGTATAAGCCTAGCCTTAAGCAGCATTCTACTTTCTCCAAGGATGATGCCACAATACAAACAAAAAATGACTGACTTTAACAATTGGCTTAGCTTCTGGTGTCACTCCAAGGGGATCCAATATCTGTCAGCCTCAGAAGACATGGTCGACAGGCCACTCCGCTTTGCTAGAGATGACCTGCATCAGTCTCCTCTAGACTTTTGGATACTGGCAAAGGCATTAGCTACTTCTATTGTGCCTTTTTTAGACAGTGTTAAAATAACCAACCTCCCAACATAAAATTCTCTCTATATAAAGTCAAGGTACTGCTGCTTAATGCTAGAAGACTAAACAAGAAACTGCACTTCCCGGAAACACTCCAAACTTTGGAAGATGGTGACATCTATGCAGTCACAGAGACATGATTCAAAGGTGCGGAAAGCACCCCAGCCATGCAGGGCTACAATGCCTTCCATACATTCAGAGTACAAACTGAGTATGAAACAACCAAAAGAGGAGATGTACCCATCTTCATTAAGGATAAGTACACCTCAAGACTGGTCAAACAGTATGACTGTCTTGAGCTACTCCATGTCCAGTTAACTAGAGGCAAAGCCCCCTACCACATCATAGCTAGCTACAGGTTGCCCACCATGAAACTGGAAAAGCGCATGCCATATACCTGAACATACTGGAGTCACTTGCTATACAGCCGAACACCTTAATCATGGGTGATTTTAGTCATCCTACCATCGACTGGGAAACATGCACGACCACAAACATGTTGGCTCAGAGGTACTTGGACTTTGTCAATACAAATATTCTGGAACATCTAGGAAGCACGCCCACAAGAGGCTCAAATGTCCTGGACATAGTACTCACTAACATGGGAGAGCATTGCCCCCCCCCCCCGTATGATGTCCTCCTTGGTAAGATCAGACCATAAATCAGTCTCGTTCAATGTAATTATAAGACCAGATATCCCATCAAGCTCAAAAATGCTTAAGAATATTTCTAAGACAAATTACCTCCTACTAAGTGAAGGTATAAGAAGTTTCAAAGCACCCTTGAATGCAGATAACATGGACTCCTATGCAGAAGTGAACAATGCCTTGTTTAACCATTAAGCAGTTGTATAGAATCGGCTGTACCTGATGGGATTAAAACCAGGTCTTGCCAAAAAAAAAAAAACAAGCCACCCTTTTGTGCTCCTAGTATAAACATGTTATACAGTAAGAGAAAAACTAATGCCCAAGAACAAGAGGGAACTGGCTCAGCAGCTGAAGAAATACCTATCTAGCTTAAACAAACAAATCAGAGATCTTGTCAAGTCCTCCAAAGCTAATTATGAATCAAAAATAGCCTCCCAAGATAAGGATAATCACAAGGCATTCTTTAACTATTCCCAAAAGCTAAAAGGTAATACAAAGCTATGCACTGAACTGGTTGTAAATGCCACCAACCATACTCAACTGGAGGTAATAGCCAAGCTGTTAACTGACAGATTTGGAGAAAACCTCACCCCTCCCCATCCCCTCCAGTCATCCCCAAAGTATACCTACTACCATACCTCAGCCTATTATCTCAAGACAACAGGTCATCTCAGCACTCTCCAAGACCAAAAACATGGCATCAATGGGACCAGACAACATCCCAGGTTGCCTTTTAAACAACTTAAAACATGACCTAGCAGACTTATTTGGATTCCTGTTTAACCACAGCCTAAGAAATGGCTATGTTCTGGCAGAATGGAAGACAGCAACAGTAATCCCTCGGCACAAAGGGGGACCATCAACCCACCCTGGAACTTATAGACCCATAAGCTTCACTAGCCTCATCTGAAAAGTCATGGAAAGAATGATTATGGACCTTATTAACAAGAAATTGTAGCTTGCTACAGACCCCCCACCATGCCCCAGGATTCCCACTCCTTATTTCTTGATACACTGGAAAATATTAGGGTACAACCTAACACCCTAATAATGGGTGATTTCAACTACCCTGCCATTAACTGGGAAAACTACTCATGTACCAACTCTTTTGCTCAATGTTTTCTGGAATTCATAAATTCCAATGCCTTGGATCAACTTATCCACACCCCCACTATGGGCAGCAATATCCTAGACCTGGTTATTACCAACATGGGCAACCAGTGTTCCACACCAGAGGTGAATTCTTTGTTGGTCAGATCCGACCACAAGCTAATCACCCTAGACATCCACCCCCCCCCCCCAATTAGGGAAACCAGCATAATAAATTTCTCCAAAGCCAACCTCACGCTACTTAACACAGAAGTGGCAAACTTCACGACACCCATGCAGACGGACAATACAGGTACGAATGCGGAATCCTACACAAATGCACTTTATAAGCACTTACACTAGTGCATGGATCATGCAATCCTTAACAGAAACAAGATGCTATCCTCCAAAAAAAGGAAGCCAATCTGGTGGTCCCCTGTCATAAACAAACTCTACAACAGAAGAAAGAAACTGTTGCAAAAAAGAGTAAAATCCCATGATTGGAGGAACTCCATGGTCAGCCTCAGTAAAAAGCTGAGATCCCTCATAAAATCCTCCACAGATAGTTATGAAAACAAAATCTCCACTGATTCTAGAGACAACCACAAAGCATTCTATAGCTATGTCAAGAATCTCAATGGCAACACTCAGATCTGCTCTGAGTTACAGCACAATGGCACTAAATATACAGAACCAACTGATATTGCCAACATCCTGGCAGATAGGTTCAGTGCTAACTTTATCCCCCTCTCACACCCTAAAGGGCCCATCTCTATACTGGAAGAATGCAAAGTTCCTGTAATCACGGCTGCACACACAAAAAACACACTATACAAAGCTAAGAACACAGCATCCATGGGACCTGACAACATCCCAGGCTGAGTTCTACATGAACTACAGGACAAAATGGCACCCCACCTAAGTACCATGTTCAGTCATAGCCTTACCTCAGGCTTTGTGCCCACTGAATGGCGCCCTGTGACTGTCATCCCACCCCACAAAGGGGGAGCCACCACGGACCCCAGGAACTACCACCCCATTAGCCTGACAAGCCTGGTCTGCAAGGCTATGGAACGTATCATCATGGAACTTATAAACAATGACATTGGTAATCTCCAAACTCTGGACCCCACCCAGTTTGGGTTTGTAAAAGGCAGATCATGTCTCCTAAACCTGATAGACTTCTTTGAAGCGGTCACCAAAGCCGTAGATGAGGGCAAGGTGGTTCACACAGCCTATCTAGATCTTGCCAAGGCTTTTGACACCATCCCCCACTCTGGAATTATAGATAAACTCACTAAACTAGGTATAAATCCCTATGTCACAAGATGGGTTGCCAACTGGCTCAATGACAGAACCCACACTGTGAAAGTAGCAGACTCCAAAGACTTCAGACTAGTGACAAGTGGAGTACCACAGGGTTCAGTCCTGGGTCCTCTCCTGTTTGGTATCTACTTCTCTGAAGTACAGGCTAACACAGAAGGTCTTTGGCTAACGAAGTTCACAGATGACTGAAAACTAGGAGCTATAATCAAAACTCCTAATGATGTGGACATCCTACAAAAGGGCCTCACTGAGACAGATGCCTGGTGTCAAAGCCATGGCCTCAAGCTCAATGCCAGAAAGTGCATTGTCATCCCTTTTGGTAAAAACTCTGTACCCATGAACTACCACAAAGGCGGTAGTCTACTTAACACTGAAAGTGTGATAAGAGACCTTGGGACACAGGTTGACAGTAGTCTCTCCTTTGATAATCACATTGTCAAAGTAGTCAGGAAATCCTTCTATGTGGCACACCTCATCACAAAAGGTTTCTCATCCAGGAAAAAAGAGGTCTTTGTTCCCCTCTACTCGTCACTCATTAGACCCATTATAGAATGCAGAGCCTCTTTTGGTATGTACCTCGCAAGACATCTACAACTGGAAAGGCCACAGAAATACATCACAAAGAGGATTACCGGCCTCAAACAGATGCCCTACGTAGACAGTCTCAAGAAACTCCAGCTTTACTCCGTTGCATATCGCCTACTCAGAAGTGATCTCTGCCTAACATACAAAGCTATGTCAAACCCAGAGCTGTTGGATATGCTCCACTTAAAGAAATCCCAATCCCTCTGAGCTACATGCCCTAGGGACCTAAACCTTGTCACCACAATAAACAGAACATGCTGGAAGGATAGATTCCTGTCCCAGAGACTTCCCATACTCTGGAACAAACTACCTATCTATATCAAACAAAGCTCCTCATTAGCACTCTTCAAGAAAAATCTTGATGATTGGATGGGAGATAGGAAATTCACCCCAGGGATCACTTCTGTGCTCTGCTTGACAGGGGCACAGGAAGATAATTTTCTTGGGTGGTGAAAGCCAGGGTACCTTTTTGGCTAGGCTTATATAGGCCCTAGGGCCAATAGCCTAGTACCTACCTATGAACCTAGGAAATAGATAATCTCCAAACTCTGGACCCAACCCAGTTCAGATTCATTAAAGGTAGACCATGCCTGTTAAACATGGTTGTCTTCTTCAAGAAAGTCACCAAAGCCCTGAATGAGGGAAAGACAGTGCATGCCGCCGATCTTGACCTAGCCAAGGCATTTGACACACTGCCCCACTCAGGTATTATAGAGAAACTTTTCCAATTAGGAATTAACCCTTACATTACCAGATGGGTAATCAACTGGCTCACCAACAATGCATATACCATTAAAAGTGGGTGGCTTTACCTCTAGCAAAAGATCAGTCAACAGTGGAGTACAACAGGGTTCTGTAATGGGCCCCCTTCTGTTCAGAATTTATTTCTTTTCAGAAGTCCAGACAAACTTAGGCTGTGGCTGACCAAGTTCACTGATGATTGCAAACTGGGTGCAATCATCAAGTCCCCCCAATGATGGTAAAATACTGCAGACAGAGTTAACACAGACAAATGATTGATGCCAAAGCCACGGATTAAAGCTAAATGAAAAAAAAAACACACAATTCCCTTTGGGAAAGCTGACATCCCTGCTAATTACATTGTAGTCAACCCCCCCCCCCCAAAGTGCAGACCAGTGGTATGCAATCTGTGCACTCAAGTTGATAGCAATCTGACCACCATGTATCCACAGTAGTAAGGAAATCCTTCTATGTGGCATGTAATGTAAGCAAAGGCATTGCATCTTGATCTAAGGATGTTATAATTCCATCATACTTAGCCCTCATCAGACCAATAACTGAGTACAGTGCTCCCTTTTGCATGTACCTCACAGACACCTGCAACAAACTGGAGAGATCACAGAGGTGTCTCACCAAGAAATTAGAGGGTACACAAAACAAGTCTTATGCGGAAAGACTGAAAGCCCTGTCACTGTATTCTGTCTCCTACAGGTTACAAAATGGTGATCTGTGCCTGGCTTAGAGGGCAATGTCTGATCTGGCCATGATGGAAATGCTACAGATTCATAAATTAAACTGCAGGAGGGTCACTGGCTCCAGGGATCTTAACTTAGTGTCTGACATGAACAGGCCATGCTGGAGAGAGAGATACATCTCCCAGAGACTGCCACTTCTCTGGAACAAGCTTCCAATTCAAGTGAAACAGAGACCCTCCCAGACCCTCTTCAAACACAACCTGGATCAATGGATGGGTGACTGCAAATTCACTCCTGGGGTGGTGCCCATGTCCCTCCTGGACAGAAGGCAGTATTAACTACCATAGACCTTTACCTCTGTGAACTTCACTCACCTAACCACCGACAATTGGGGCAATTCAGGATAAATATGGCTAAGCTTATAAGGGCTCTAAGACCATTAGCCTAGTAACCTCTATGAGCCTAGGAATACCATCGCTTCATGGAGAATTTCCTGCAGATTGATTACGTTACAGTTTTGATCTCATCTCTTCTCAACTGTTAATTGTTGAGCCTCATCTACCTCTAACCTTGGCATGCTTAAGTCTTCCATCTATATTTACATTTATGCTATTTCTTGATTTCCACATTTCTCTGCCTTATACAAATTTTCATAAAATTTCTGAATTATCACTACAGTCTCTTTGGTTATTTTTCTTGTTATAGGCTCCATAAGTTTGGCAATAACCCCTTCTACTTTCTGTTGTCAAGTCATTGTGCTAAATGTTTTTGTGCTCTAGGGTTATCATAAAAAGTTGCTTAACAGCAATATTTCCAAACTCCTGCATATTATCTAGATCTACCTTATTTTCCCTTTGGCACTCTGCAGTTGTCTCTTTTTGTTCGGTCAGATCCCCCCTATTCTGCAATACTTTAACATTTGTCAGACCCTCTAAATGATTCCTGCTACTTTTTAACCATATCTGTTTTGTTTTCTTTTATTTCTACCTCATTTTTAAGTCCACTCTTATTTTTCCCCACACACTAGCTATAACTTCTGAAGAAATTTCTACCTTCCCTAATAACTTTCAAGTAATTTCCACTGGCCATTCCTTAAATTCCTCTCTTTTTAACAGGTGGGAACTGCCATTGTCTCATTTGTACTTCATTATCCTGCATTTTTATCTTAGTTGTTACTGGTGCATGGTCTGAAATAATTATTGGATGTGTGTTGAAGCTTTCAATTAAATGCACATAGGTAGGTACTAAGCTATTGGCCTAAGGCCCTACGTAAGCCTAGCCAACAAGGTTCCAAGGCTTACGTCACCCAAGGAAGTTATTTTCCTATGCCACTGTCGAGCAGAGACACAGAAGTGATCCCCGGGGTGTATTTCCTATTTCCCATCCACTCATCAAGATTTTTCTTGAAGAGTGCTAATGAAGAACTTTGCTTGACATAGATGGGTAGCCTGCTCCAGAGTATTGTTCTCTTATACATGTTCATGAAATATAATTTCTGTCTAGTCCAGCTCAGTTATCGTACCTTGGAGAACAATATTTTTATTTATTTATTTTACATTTGTTAACCGGGCTAGTCTAGCTAGATATATGTCCATTTACAGTAAAGGCCCGGGGGGAAAAGCTCCACTAGAAACACTAAAAATAAGAAAGCAGTTCTAAATCTAAACAAGATAATAAGGATTATAAACAACACTAAATGTAGTAGTAACATAGAAAAATGAAAAAAATATTACAAGAAATGGCATGCAGGGTAAAACAACTGATTTAACAGTATGATACAAGAAATAATTTGCAGTATATAATGCTTAATATTCATAGGTAGTTCCTATAGGTTTCTATGATTATGACTTCTACAGTCAGAGGTAGTGAGAAGAGATAACTTAATTAAACAAAGTAGGATCTTGTAAAATATTAGTGGAGAGGGCACAGAATTAGTCAGGGTTACTGCAGGGGCATAGTCATTGAGATTTGAGATGTCTTTTGAGATTTTGTTTAAAGAGGGGGTACGGAGGTGAGTGAAGTGAGTTCATTAGGTAGTAGGTTCCAAACTTTATCAGCAGTGTTTGAGAACAGGGAATCCCCTGCCAAGTTGTTGGCCTTGATTATACTAACTAGGAGTTTGCTTGAAGAGCGTAATGTATTAAGATTTTTGTAGGGGATGATGAGGTTACAGAGGATATGAGTGTTATTAGGTTGATTTAGGATTTTATGGGCAATGGTAAGATGGAGTTGGTTTTGTAGTTCTAGCCAACTGAGCTGTTTTAGATTCTGACAATGGTGAGTTCTAAAGGGATTCACAGAGGCAAATCTGGCAATGTTATTGTAGGAGTTAGCTAACTTGAGAAGATTCTTTTTTTTTTTCAAATTAGTGTACATGGGTGAGGCGTAAAGAAGAGTTGAGACTAGATGGGAATGGGCAGTTGTGGTTCTGGCTATAGGAGTCAGGACGTATTTAATCCTATATAGGGAGCCCATTTTTCTATTTACTGTTTTTATAGTGTTGTTAATATGGCTATCAAAGGTAAGGTTATTATCTATTGTAATTCCTAAGAGTTTGGTGGTGGAGTCTGGGGATATGAGGGTACCAGTGTTAGATATTACTGAGAAATCTACAGGGGAGGACTTGCTAGAAGGAGTAAAGAGTAGGAGCTTGTTTTTTTTTGGGATTCAAGAGACAACGTTTTAAGAACCATGTCTCCACAGTATTGAATACCATCTGAGTAAGGGATTGCAGTTCAGAAGAGGCATTGGCTGAGCGTATGATTGTTGAATCATCAGCATATTGAATACAGGTAGCTTGGGGAATTGCTAAGTATAGATCATTGATAAATAGTGAGAACAAGACAGGACCTAGACTGGAGCCCTGAGGGACTCCAAGGGTGACTGGAAGGTGTGATGATATATTGTGCTCCCAAAGCACTGCCTGCTGCCTATTACTGAGGTAGGAATTGAACCATTGTACAGCCTGAGTGTCAAGAGAAGGGGATTTGAGAATATTTATAAGCAGAGGGTGGTTTACCATATCAAAGGCTTTAGAAAGATCAATGAAGAGTGCTGAAGACAGGATTTTATTATTACGGTTTCTGTTAATGGAATCAGTGAAGGATAAGAGGGCAGTGGTGGTACTGTGAAATGGTCTAAAACCATGCTGGCTATTAGCTAGTATATTGTATTGAATTAAATGTTCTAGTAGCTAACGATGAATGCATTTTTCCATGATTTTAGCTAAGGGTGATAGAAGGGCTATGGGTCTATAGTTAGAATATTCATATGAGTTACCACCTTTGTGTAGGGGTATAATGTGAAAGATTTTCCAGATGGCTGGGATAGTTCCCTCATTAATGCTTCTGTTAATAAGGATAGATATAGGATAGGCTACGGCTTTTGCAGCTTTTTGTAGATATTCAGATGGTATCTGGTCAGCAGAAGGAGTACATGGCTTAAGTTTTAGGAGAAGTTTAAAGATGTAGGTAGTAGAGATGGGTTGTAGTCTGAAAGAAGGGAGAGTGCTAGAATTGGGGGTAGAGAGGCTTGAGCTATCTGGGGATAGTTGACTGGATAGAGATTGTATAGCTTCTGTGAAGAAGGTATTGAAGGCTTTGGCAGTTTGCTGGGGAGTGTTAAGACTAGACCCTAGTGGTGCTGGAGTACCCGGGGTGAAGAAGTCTATTGATACTTGTCCAGAACTTTTGTGGAGTATTTTGGTGGGTTTGCTGCAGTTTGCAATACAAGTTCTTTTTGTCTTTGAGTACAGCTTTTTTTGTTATATTTCTCAGTTGCCTAAAAGTTTGCTGGTCTGAGATATTTTTGGTGGCACGCCACTTAGCCCAAGATTTGTTCCTGATTAGGATGTTTTGTCTGGTTTATTTTGAAAGCCAGGGGGCTGGTTTTGACTTGATTCTAATGAAACGCTTAGGTGCATGTTGGTCTAGGATAGTTAAGAATTTAGAGTTAAAGTATTTAACAGCCTCTTCAAGTGAAAGTCTTTTTAGAGGGTTCCAGTCACATGCACTCAGCTCACTTTGGAATTGCGTAAGGTTAAAGTGTTTGGTATTCCATGAATTTGTATATGTGGGGGGGGGGGGTTTAAAATATCATTCTTTTGCCTGATAATATAGGTCAATGAGCGATTGCTTATATCATCAGGTAAGGTTCCTACCTTATAGATTTGGTGAAGTTTATTGACAAGAATCCAATCTACGGTGCTCTCTTTTTTGATTGGTTTGTTTATTCTGGTTGTGGAGTTGATGGTTTGAGAGAAACCATGAAGGTTGATATGGGAGGTAGGATTTTCAGTGTTAACACATTTCCAATCCATATTAAAGTCCCCTAGTATTATTGTTTCTTGTGGGTAAGTTGTTGACACCCAGTCTAGGATAACCTCTATTGTATTGGTGTTATTACCAGGTGGTAGGTAGATACAGATAATGTATAAGGACTTACTTGGGTTCAGATGTAGTCTGGAAATAAGGACTTCTGCATTATTGTCCAAGGGTGGGTTATATGGTGAAGAGGTGATTTGCAGGCAATCTTTAAATAGAATTGCTACTCCCCCTCCCTTATGCTTTATGCGGTCTTGTCTCAATATATTATATCCTGGAGGGATAATTTCAATATCTTTAGTTCCAGGTTTTAACCGTGTCTCAGTCAGACATAGGATGTCAAACGATTGAACTTCTAGGAGAGCATGGAGATGGGCTACTTTATTGTTTAAACTCTGAATATTGAGTTGTGCTAGTAGGAGTGAGTTGAGAGGTTGAGAGGGAATTAGTGGGATAGAAGGATTGTGGTTATGAGTTTCAATTGTTGAGATATTTGTCAGGCCAGGGTTAGGATGAATGTCACCATCTTTTAAGGTGAGGTTTTTTAGTCTTAGTCTGGGATTATGTATATTAATATTTGGATATTTATCTTTCTTTACTATGAGACTATAATATTTAATGTGTGTAAATCTGTGGTATTTGGCTAGCAGGTAGTTAGGTATGGCTGTAATGTTTATATGACTATGGGAGAGAGTAAGAGTCTGTGCAGCTGTTTGGAGGGGTAGTAAAACTGAAGATGTATTAGGTTTTCATAGGAGGTAAGGAGAAAGGCTGAGGTTAGAATAGGTATGAGTGTGGTAATGAGTAGTAGCTTGGTAAGGGTAGAGTGAGTTAGCATGTTTGTTGTAGGCATGTTACTATGTTTGGATAAGAGTGATTTGTAGTTGTTAGGATTAAAGTAAGACAATTAGAGAGGAAATAGGATGTGGTTAATTAGTTTATGTGGAGGGAAATTGTTAGTGGATAGATGCCAGGTGGGGGTGTGGTTCTAAACAATTAGAGTAGTAGGGATGCCTAATTGGTGGGATGGGGAAGAGGGTGTGGTAAGGAAGTATAAGTCCAGGGCCTCTGGGGGTGGGTGAGATTTGGGGATAGGGTAGGGGAGAGGAGTGAGCCTGCAGGGCGAACGGAGCGGGTAGAGACAAGAGAGGGAGGAATGTTGAAAAGAACAATCAGTGAAAAAGCATATGATGTAAGGTAGAGTAATATAAGAGGTGTGTAAAGAGGAGTATAAGAGGGGGTTTAGTAGGTAAAATACAATATATAAAAGGATGAAGTGGAGTACAATAGAGTAGTCACAGAGATGAAGTGGAGAATATTTAACCATGAAACTTGGGCCAGGGATAGGAAAAAGATTAGATGCAGAGGTAGTAGGCAAACTGAGAGGGGAGAAGAGCTGGGAGAGGATGCCACCTAGTGGAAGAACTCTAAAGTACAGTGGAGATTCTGAGAGGACAGGCCAGGGATAAAAACTAAGAGGCTAGAAGTAAGGTACAAAGCTAGTACGGAGGAAAGGTACACAGTCTATACGGGAATGGCTGCTGGCTATCCTGGCTTAAAGCAACCTATTAGTCACCATAAATTAGTTGTAACAATTCTAGAATGGATTGGCAGGTTTAGGATACAAATATACTTTTGCTTCCTTTTTAATACTTTGGGGAGCAGGATGGTAGATGCTATGCTGAAACACCAGATTGGAGTGGGTCCTTAGCCTTCAGGTCAGAGGAGTCAGATTCCCAAGGACAGGATATGGAGCTCAGTGAGCTGGGTACTTGATAGAAAATGTGGAAGAAAAAGAACAGGTACAGTGGATAAGAATTTGACTTTAGTACAAGACTTGGACAACATATGCTCAGCAAATATAGTAACATATAAAACAGCAGAGATATCTGATGCGTGATGAAATATTACACCGCATCTTTCTAGTAAGCCGGTAATATTAGCCAAGGCAAACCTTACCTAACAGCAATTAAAACATAATGAGCTGGATAACACAATAAAATTAGCAGCAGTGTCCTTCACAATTGTTGCTAATTAAATTATTTAGTGAAATAAAGACATAGATTAATGATACTTTAGTATGCACAAATAACAGAGTGAGAAACACGCTCCCACACCTACAAACACGTACAGAAAAAGCATTAAAGGTATTCACAGGGAAAGGCCGAAGCTCTGATTAAGAAAGCAGAAATGGCGTCTAAACCAAGAAAAAGCTATGTTCATATTAAAAAGTTAAAAACAGGCATAAACGTATAGCATTTGGTATTTAAGCTTAAACTCTACTTCTAGACTAATGATCGATAGCTAGATAGCTAGCCAAGCTCCAGATCTACATTATTTATATTAAGAACTACAACCTGAGCAGCAACTGCTAATACCACTACTAAAATGGTGCTGTTAAAATATAGCTTTTAAACCTTTGTTATAATGAGAGACAGGTTCTCATAAGTTTATAAATTACGATACTAAATTGAGAGTAGTACTCCTTTATAACGCACTACTCTATCTGCTGGCCACATCAACGAATTCGGGAGGGGCAAAAAAAGCATCAAGGCAGGAACTTCAATGAATTGAATTATCAAGCACCTTTCCCACAATCTAGACACAAAGTATTTCCCCTTAAGAGCAAAGACATAAGGCGCAGTGCATAAATTGTCTGGTCATTAGAGAAGCATTTAATTAAGTGATTCTATGAGTAAAAGAAGGCAAGCTATAAAATTAATAAAGCTAATTGTGAAGGCAATGCATATAACACTCAAAGAAAAGTAATCAGCGGTTGCTGCTGTCTGTTGAAGTGAGAACAACGTTAAACATAAAACACTGGCACCATGTGGAACAATTACTACAGACTCGACAAGGGTGCTAAAATAGGATTCTTAAATTTAAAATAGCACTAGCATTAAACACTATTTGGTGCGACTAGCTAGCGTCTCAATGTGGGAAGGTACAAACCTCAACTAGTTGTAACAGGGGTAAACGCTAGGGAGCGTTATGTGGAGGAGGCGACTGTATGTGTAACCGCTCACTTAAGGAGCATTTAGTTGTGGAAACAGCAATCAAACATCACATGGAAAGGTATAATCCTCAACCAGATGTAAAAGAGATTTACGCTTACGGGCATTATATTGTGGGGGCAAATGTGGGTAACTACTTGCTTAAGGAGTGAATTAACTGTAGAGCAGAGCAGAAAATCACTACCAGTAACACAATGGTACTTAAATACTCACAACGGAGAACAACGAAGAAAAAGGTCTACCCCACGTAGTACAAACAGAATAGCGACCTCCACGTGGGAGAGGTACATAGCATACAGTTAATAATGCATTTATAATAATGCATAATAATATGTAAAATCTCTCAATTTCTACTGCTGAATTTATGTATTCCATACCAAATATTTTCATAAATGCCTTCAGAACCCTACCCTCTTTTGTTATATTTTCTCTTCTAGGTCCCCCAGGTACATTTTCACTGTTGTGAGCCCATTTACTTATAAGTAATGTTCCTTGCTGAAAGCTGATTATTTCTCCCAAAATTTTCTTAAGCTCTGTAACAGCAGTTATAGGTATAATATAAATACATGCCAGCGGCTCCTTAAAACCACAAATCCAGCATTATCACCTTTTTTTCTCTTCTGTCATTATTGGAGTTGATATAACAATTAGTACAAGTACTGCACTTTCCCTTTTTCCGTGATATTCTGATGAATATCCATCCTGAAATCCTTTATCAAATTCACATGCTCACTGCTTCCTAAATTGGGTCTCCAGTAGGATTGCTTTTTGCTCTGCATTTCTTAATAAAGTTCAGTACTCCTACCTTTCTATCTACACCTGTAAGACCATTCACATTCCAAAATAATATGGATAGTGTAGCCATTATAACAAGTTATTCCCACCCATTATATATGACAGCTTTTTTAAATGTCTACTTCCAGCTTTTGTGTTCCATGCACCCACTAATGTTTGGCAGGTTGATCCTTTATGCAATTGTTTTTCATCATTTCCACATCTCCATTTGAACCTATGCCACATTTTACAAGTCCTTGTGTTTTAATGAAAACCTTCAAATACACACACAGAACACCCCATAACCTGTTAAAATAAAACAAACACAAAACTATGTACATCTTTAAACAATGAAGTTTAACCTGCTTGATAGGAACATATGTCCCAGGACAGCTGTCACCCAATGTAAAATTAAGGTCATACATGCTAAGGTGCATGTTGCAGGTGGGATTCCTACTTAAATTAATTGCTGTTTGTTCTTGTCTTATCTTTATTCCCCTCCCAGATTGTGAAAAAGATTGTATGTTTTCAGAAAATGTTAACTTTTAGCCTTAAGAATAAGTGCATTTACTGTCTTTAAATAAACTAAATGATACATTGTTCTTGTACTGTTCTAGTACACACATTGAAGTATTTAGGTACCAGGAAAAGCTGCTAGCTCTTATTCACTTCCAATAATTTCAAACTATTTTTTACTAAGCTGCTTACCCTTGTATAGCTTAATTTAACATTTCACTCAGCAAACATTGTCCAGACTTCCTAAGGTTTATTTGCTTCACCTGTGTCAGATTGTCTCCATGGAAACAACAGAATGTATGGCTCTTCTCATCTAAAAACTTATCAAGTCACACTGAACATTTATTTGCTTAAGGACAACGTTACATTACTTTCACAGTGTTCTCTTAATTTTTAAAGCCCACACACACAAACTTATTAGACTAAGTCAAGGGAATTAATCTAGACATTCACCTATGCAGAAGTAAGAGATCCCATCTCAACACTCTCTCTATATATATATATTAGTGTACATTTACACCCCATTCCCCATCCAAAGAGCCCAAGTTATAGCACATTAACTTAACTTTTGTCCAACCTTTCTTTTTTTTTTTTTTTACATTGTAATGTCAACATTTGTTAAACTTAAAAAAAAAAAGAAAAAAGTACCTGAGTACTTGTTTACTTTAATATCTATCACACACATCAGTGGGAATGCTTTACTATATAACATGCAATTTATATCATGAAATGTTTTATACAATTACTGTTAAGAACAAAAACTTTTACTCACTTTCTTTTTTCCCTTGTAGTGCCCTTCTAAACATTAATGGCATGAAGTGGGGATATGCTTTTCAGCTCCTCCACAAGTTTAACAAAGAAAACAAAAGTCCAATATTTTTCAGCTACTTTTTCTTGTAGAGACATATTTCACAAATCTGAGTGATGCTTTATAATCTCACATTTATTGACTAACTGCAGTGTGGCTGGTCTTATTCCTGTTCATCTCCATCTTCCAGTCCCAGACTCCAGTTCAAGTCCAAGGCTATTCTGATTCTTGGTGAACTCCTGTGATTTTTTTCTGTCTTTCAAGCATTTTCCTTTGGAACATTGGAAAAGCTTTCACTGTCAAAGTGCCTCTATGTGCTTTAGAAGAATGGAAAGCAGAGTGCCCTTCTGTTTGATTACTCACCTTTTGTTGGACAAACTTTTGTATTTCCTCCTTAAGACTGTTCTGCATCAAAAATGACTTTGATCCTCTAAGAAGAAATATTCTGAAGACATCTGGATACAGCAGCTTGAATCTCACACTTCCCTCTCGAAATTCCCTGACTGCTAGGATAAATTTCCTTCTATTCTGCCTGGTGTACAGTGAATAATAATTTTCCAGAAACACACTGTTTACAATTTTAATAATTTGCCCTTCTTCTACAGTTTTGTCAGGATAATCTCTTTTGCTGATATGATTGCATCTTTACTAAAGCAGGTCTTGGCTGCTTTCTCATGGCCAGGTTTGGAGCATATGCTCTACGTGCCTTTTATATTAACAAATCTTGCTGTGGAATACCAGCCCAGTTGCTTATTTCTGCTCTCATAGAATTAAGTCTGTTCCTTCCAGTTTATCTGTGTGCTTTGTCCTCTAAGTCTACCATTTTTGAAACAGCTCTTCTTGAACAGTCTCATACACAGTCAGCCTTTTCTTCATTTTGACCTCTGATTTTTGCAGTTTTATCAGTTTATCTGAATAGCTATTTAAAGCTTCTTCCATTTTCTGGCCTTTTATTTGAGTTGAAATACTCCTTCAAAGTTTTGTTTATTTTAATCAGCTCTCCTCTAAATTGCAGGAAGCCATCTCTTGCATCGAAGCTGGAGCTTGAACTGCTTTTTTTGTTGAAGAGCTACAATATTTTTACCATTCAGTGTTTTTTCTTCACCTTTACTGGTTGATTTTCTTTCAAGCTAAGTTTCTTCTTTGCTGGCATTCAGGCAGTGTACTTAGTAGCCAGTAACTGAATTTTACTAAAATTGTCAGAATTACTAGCCCATATCTCCACTTCTTTTTTCACATTAGGAGAGCTGACATTAAGCTGTTGATCAGTGTGCAGCCACACTGGAAGTTGAAAACATGCTAAGATTTTAAGTGTTTATATCTGCCTTTATGATTAAAACAATCTATAAATTCTGAAAAATAAGGTATAGGGAAGATAATGAATTTTCATTTATTTAAAAACAAAATAATTTCTGAAGGAATTCAGAGTTATACAGGAATAATTAATTTTGTAATTGATAGAAATAGAGATAGAAAACTGGCTAAACAACTCACAACTGCTACTGAACCCTAAAAACCCAACTAATGCTGTTCATTCCAAATAAGCCCAATTACCCCCCCTTCTCCATTCACTCTGCCAATAACATCATCACGCCTGTCTCTGGGGCCAAACTCCTAGGTCTCACAATAGACCAAAAACTTAAATGCAATAAAAAATATATCCCTAACCATTTCCAAAGTCCACTAAAAGCTAGGTTGCCTCTACCATAACAAGTTCTTAACATCTGAATCCAGAACTGCCATAGCAAGAACTCATCTCTTATCAATGCTAATAAATCGAAATAAATTTGACCTGCTGAAACTTTCAACTTGCTATAACAAAATAGCTAGGTTTGCAACCAATGCTAAATCACACTCTCACCACTGCCAATCCCTACAGAAACTACACTGGCTAAAATTTCCAAACTTACTACACTACCACCAGCTCAACTTAGTCCATCAAATACTATACCACCCTGACAAAGCCCCT
This sequence comes from Protopterus annectens, assembly GCF_019279795.1. Taxonomy (NCBI): domain Eukaryota; kingdom Metazoa; phylum Chordata; order Ceratodontiformes; family Protopteridae; genus Protopterus; species Protopterus annectens. Next base: position 1,138,891,819 of record NC_056737.1, read on the forward strand.
TCGCTATCAGGCCTCCTAAACTTCTACAGCACCAAGAGGGAACTATGATCCAGTAACAAAGCCCTAAATTAAGTCATCACATGTAAAAACAAACTGAGGGGAATCTCTATTCCCTTATGAAGTTGCAAAATTATGGAACACCCTCACCCAGACCTTGGGTCTATATCATATCACGAACGCTAAAAATAGCAAATGCTGATATATCGAACTTCAAAGTCTGAAAGCTGAAACAGTGAAGGAATGGATCAGCAAGTTTTTCCCAGGGAAAAGGGATCTCAACCTTTTGTTGATAAAGATGGGAAAACATTTGCTGGGTCGTTCTCAGGGCTTTGCTGTTTTCTCCACTGTGGTGCGATCTTGGAGTTGATATATTTAAGCTGGGGGTGTGGGGGGCAACCCCCCCACACTTAATTTTGACTGTATACTCTTTTTTTTTTTGGATCAGTTCCTTTGCATTTTTCAGGTTTCAGAGTTTGAAGTTCGATATATCAGCATTTGCTATTTTTAGCGTTTGCTGATGTGATACAGACCCCCAGACCTCAGGCTACTAAACAACACTAGCACATTTAGAAAACTCCTCAAATCATATTTTCATGAACACCATATATGCAACTGTAATAACCCTCCTTGAACCCACCCTATACTAGGTATTACTCAGCACTGAGGAACACTGTCTACTGACTTGTATTCCACTTAGACATATTGTATGTATTATAAATACTTACTGTAATGTCAATTGTATAAACTCTGTACTTATCCTCACTATATAAATGTGTTGTCATCATAAACTTCAATCACAATCCTGTTTTATTTACTGATATCACTCAAGTATTGTTAAATTTTGTTAATTACTTCTCTAAACGTTTCTTCTTACTTTGTAACTCTGTGGAGCTTTTCTCCCCAGGACTCCGCTGAAAATGGACACCTGTTGTCCAGTCAGTCTATCCTGGTAAACAAATGTTAAATAAATAAATAAATAAATAAAATTTACCTTCAAAAAAAAACTTTTAACAACCATAAATACACCCTACTAACAATTTTAAGTTTAACTGGAGCAGTCTCGCCAAATAAACTATTCATTTGTCCATGTATATTTTCCCCTTAAAGGTCAGCAGGACTAATACAGAATATATGTGTGTGCATGAGAGGGAGGATAGAGGAATGGTGAGGATGCAAGGAGTAGAGGTGGCGAAGGTGGATGAGTTTAAATACTTGGGATCAATAGTTCAGAGCAATGGTGAGTGTGGAAGAGAGGTGAAGAAGAGAGTACAGGCAGGATGGAGTGGGTGGAGAAGAGTGTCAGGAGTGATTTGTGACAGACGAGTACCAGCAAGAGTGAAAGGGAAGGTCTACAAGAGGGTAGTGAGACCAGCTATGTTATATGGGTTGGAGACAGTGGCATTGACAAAAAGGCAGGAGTTAGAGCTGGATGTGGCAGAGTTAAAGATGTTAAGATTTGCACTGGGTGTGACGAGGGTGGACAGGATTAGGAATAAGTATATTAGAGGGTCAGCCCAGGTTGGAAGGTTTGGAGACAAAGCCAGAGAGGCAAAATTACATTGGTTTGGACATGTGCTGAGGAGGGATGCTGAGTATATTGGGAAAAGGATGCTAAGGATGAAGCTACCAGGTAACAGGAAAAGAGGAAGGCCTAAGATAAGGTTTATGGATGTGGTGAGAGAGGACATGCAGGTGGTTGGTGTGACAGAGCAAGATGCAGAGGACAGGAAGAAATGGAAACAGATGATCCGCTGTGGTGACCCCTAACGGGAACAGCCGAAAGATGATATTTTCCCCTTACTAGCATACAGAGGCTCCAACTATAATATGATCACATTAAATGCAGCTGTAGAATAATATTTCCAATGTTCTAACATGACTTTTTAGGTTTTACAGGATGCCATAAAATTAACTTAATATGTTTTCCATTTTTCAATTTCTTCTTTTGCATTAAGGAGGTCAATTGCAAACCCATATTCTATTAACACATCAAAGAAATATTGTGCAGCTTTCATGACAATGAATCACATTACACAGTGTTTACCCGTTCTCCTTGGATTTTACATTCTTTTCAGTACTATACATTAGTGAACATCAGCACCAGACCATGGAATATCAGGAAAGCAGAGTGGTAGCCTGATACATGCCTCCATTGGACAGCCAGCATTTCAGTACTGCTTGTTGATGTTGGGTTTGGAAGCATAACTCCATGCAATATCAAATGAAGTTCTCCACAAACAGCATACCTACTTTTTCTGCAGTACTGCACTGGTAGTCTGTTGCCCATGTTCTCTTCAGTGCAAGTAGCCTATGACACCTACAGGAAGAGCAGCTACACTACCTAAGGTACTGCTAACAGCTCAGTGCACAGCTCCTTTCCCTTTAGTGCTGGAAGTTCAGAAGCTCGGTCATTCTGTCCATATAAAAAGATCCTCAAATACAAAACCAGTCTGATGGCACAGAGGCAGCATATCTGCCTGTGCTGTCAGTGACCCAAATTTTGAAATGGACTTGGATCACATGCCAGGGAATGGGAAGGATGATTTAGCTGATGGCCAGCTCTCATATTCTGAAGAATGGTTTGTACAGAAGCACTGCCTACAGAGAATTGAAGCCTTGCGACACAGCAGTTTAGTAAGGTGGGGAAACAGATGTACTGATTTCATTGCATGTCTGACTGATGCTGTTGCTGAATAAAGTTGGGGGGGCTCACCACATTAAGTGATTTGTCTGGGACAGTACTGTTAGAGCCAAAGGGGTACAGGGGGGAGCTGATGTGGCATCTGGGAACACAGTAAGATACCAAATGATAGGTTGTCAGTGGACAGGAGCAATAAAAAGCACTTCAAACTGAATAACAAAGCACTTTAGAGTTGTTCATAGGTGTGTATTAGGCTAACGGCCCAGGAGCCTTTACAAGCCTAGCTCAAAAAAATTGCCCAGGCACCGTGCCACCCGATGTTAGTTCACAGTGCCCTTATCCAGTAGGGCAGCTGGAGTGAGCTTTCTGTTACCCATCCACTCGTCAAAATGTCTATTGAAGAGGACCAGCGAGGTGCTCTGCTTTACATGAATGGGAAGCTTATTCCAGAGTATGGGCAGTCTTTGGGAGATGAACCTGTCCCTCCAGCATGTTCAATTAATTGTGGTAATGAGGTTGTGATCTCTGCAGCGTGTGGCGTGGGGGAATTGGGATTTCTTTAGGTGTAGCATTTCAAGTAGGGCTGGGTCAGACATGGCTTTGTAAGTCAAGCAGAGATCACCTCTAAGCAGATGATAAGATACTGTCAACAGCTGAAGTTTCTTGAGTCTGTCCATGTAGGACGTGTTTAAGGCCTAGGATCCTTTTTGTGAGGTACTTTTGTGGCCTCTACAGCTGTTGTAGGTGCCTGGTTATGTGCATGCCAAATGGGGAATTATATTAGATGACTGGTCTAATGAGGGATGAGTAGAGAGGGATGATGACCACTTTCTTCCTGGATGCGAAACATTTGGTTATAAGATGTGCCATGTAGAAGGACTTTCTGACCACAGTGGCAATGTGGTGGTCGAAGGTGAGGTGGCTGTCGACCTGGGTGCCCAGATCTCTTATGAACCCTTCAGTGTTCAGTGGGCTCCCATCAACATGGTAATTCGTGGGAACTGAGTTTTTTCCAAAGGGGATGATGACGCATTTTTTGGTGTTAAGCTTCAGGCCATAGTTCCAACACCAGTCATTTGTCTCAGAGAGGCTCTTTTGTAGGATGTCTGCATCAATTTGGGAGTTGATAATGACTTGCAATCATCAGCGAACTTAGTTAGCCAGAGTCCTTCTGTGTTGGCTTGGACTTCTGAGAAGTAGATGCCAAATAGGAGAGGTTCCAGGACCGAGCCCTGTGGGACTCCACTCGTGACCGGTTGAAAGTCTGACTTGGAATCTGCAACTTTCACTCTATGGGTCCTGTCTGTGAGCTAATTTGCAATCCACCTAGTGATGTAAGGATTGATGCCAAGTTTGGTGAATTTATCAATGATACCTGTGTGGGGAATGGTATCAAAGGCCTTGGCCAGGTCGAGGTAGACTATATGAACTACCTTACCCTCATCCACAGCCTTGGTGACTGCCTTGAAGTCAACCAGGTTCAATAGGCAGGATCTCCCATTGACAAAGCGAAACTGTGTGGGGTCAAGAGTTTGGAGATTGCTGCATCTTTGTTGAGCACGTCCATGATGATGCACTCCATAGCTTTGCATATCAGACTCATCAGGCTAATGGGGTGATAATTCCCAGGGTCTGTAGTTGCACCCCCTTTATGGAGCGGGATGACTGTAGCAGTGCACCATTCATTAAGGACATAGCCTGAGGTAAGGCTGTGATTGAACAGGGCACACAGATGTGGTGCCAGTTCATTTTGTAGCTCATGTAGGATGTAGCCAGGGATATTATCAGGTCCCATGGGTGCTGTATTCTTGGCTTTTGACAATGCAGCTTTTACCTGTGCCACAGAAATGGTGGGTACCAGGCTTTCTTCTGGTAATGTGATAGGGGCTTGGGGGGAGGAGAGGGGTATAGTTGGCACTGAATCTGTCAGCCAGTATGGTGGCAATATCTGTTGGCTCAATATAGGAGGTGCCATTGTGCAATAACTCAGAGCAAATCTGGGTATTGCCTTGGAGGTTTTTGATATAGCTAGAGAAGGCTTTGTGGTTGTTTTGGTGTCAGCTACAATTCTGGCTTCATAGTTGGCTTTAGAGGATTTGATAAGGGATCTCAGCTTTTTGTTGATAAAAATGAGGGAGATTTTCCAAGTCTTATGACTTCATTTTTTTTCTGCAACAGTTTCTTCCTTCTGTTGTAGAGTTTACTGATGGCTGGGGACCACCAGATTGACTTCCTTTTTTTGGAGGAGAGTGTCTTAGTTCTATTTGGTATGGCAAGGTCCATGCATTTGTGTACATGCTCGTACAGTGCATTGATGTATGATTTGGCAGTCATGCAGCTATTTTCCATTGGCATAGGTGCTGAGAAGTTAGTTAGCCACCTCTGTTTTTAGGAGCCAAAAGTCGGCTTTAGAGAAGTTTTTCAGAGTGGGCACCTTAGCGAGGGGTGTAGGTGAGATGGAGATTTCCATGGTGATCAGTTTGTGGTCAGATTTAACCAGGGAGGAATTGACTATAGGTGTGCAGCAACTGTCTTCCATGTTGGTGATAACTAGGTTGAGGATGTTGCTTCCTCTAGTGAGGGTTAGAATGAGCTGGTCCAGGGCATTGGAATTGATAAATTCCAGAAAGCGTTGGGCCTGTACATTGGTACTTGAACAGTTTTCCCAGTTGATGGAAGGATAGTTGAAGTCATTCAGTATGAGAGTATTGGGTTGGACCTTGACAGATTTCAGGGTGCTTAGGAACTTGGGGTGGGAGTCTAGGAACATGTTTGGGGTTCTGTAGCAGGCTATGCCTTGTATCGCTGTTTTACCCAGTGCTAGTTATACCTGAATTACCTCGGATGCATTAAGCTGGGCTACCAGTCTAGAGGTGTGCGTATCCTTTAAGAATATGGAGACACCACCACCTTTGGAGCTTTTGGCCATATTCTGGGGCCGAAATGTATGGAATGAGTTGTAGCCTGGGAGTGCAGGGGTGCTTTCTCCCTTTTTAAACCAGGTCTCCGTTACAGCACAGATGTCAACATTCTCCATTTTGAGAAGAGCTTTGAGCGAGTGCATCTTGAGATTTAGACTTCTAGCATTGAGCAGCATGACCCTCAGAGTGCATTTGTTTATAGCTGTTACAGTGGAGTTTGTTTCTTCTCATGTAAGCGTGGGTTTTCCTCCGGGTACTCCGGTTTCCTCCCACATTCCAAATACATGCATCTGGACCATTTCTCCCCGGGCCTCCGCTGAAAACAGGCTCTGTGGAACCTAGTCGGACTTTCCCGGTCAACAAATGATAAATAAATAAAATAAATAAATAAAAATTTTGGTCGTCAGAACACTGGCTAAAAAAGGCACTATAGGGGTGGCAAGAGCCTTAGCCAGTACCCAGAATTCCAGGGGTGACAGATGCAGGCCGTCTCTGGCAAAGCATCGAGGTCTATCAATTATGTCCTCCCAGGCAGACAGATACTGGATTCCCTTAGAATAACACCAGAAACTTAGCCAATTGTTGAAGTCAGTAATTTTCTGCTCATACTGTGGTATCATTCTGGGTGATGGTAGGATACTGCTCAGGGCTAGGGTCATACCTGCCTGGACCATATAATCCGAGAGTTCCATCACATCTGTTTTCATGTAGTCCAGGGAGGTACGTCTCAGGTCATTCACACCCACATGGACAATGACTGAGTCATATTTGTACTTGTTGTGGAGTGACCTGAGTGCACGGGTTATGTGGCGGATCCTGGCAGCTGATAGACAACTGTCACCTTCTCCTTGTTCAACCTAATGAGTGGCAGATCAGTGTGCCTCACAATTGAGTTTCCTATGATTAGTACATTGGGGCAAAGTGTTTTGCCTTAAGGGCTTAGGTTGAGGGGCACACTGTGGTGGTGAGCTGTGTGTTCTGGGGTTGGTGTTGTTTTGTGGTGGTCGAGTGTGTTTCTGTCTCGGGGGTCTCTGTTCTTTGGGAAAATTTTTATTGAGAGCCTCCTGGAAGGTGGATGTATGGTTTGTGTTTCTATGTGTGGGTTGTGATGACTGGTGTTTTGGAGGGCTGTGTGTTATATAGAGTGAGTTGCAGGTGTTGACTTTCTCCTCTTGACCAGCTAGTCCGGTCTTGGTTGGAGCATGCGCTGCTTCCAGTTTGGTGATAGCAGTGCATCTCTCACTGGTATGAGTGTTGGGAGGTAAGAGGAGAGGGTTGTCTGTGTACATTAGACATCTGCCACACTGTCTCAGAATGCCTAAGTGCACCAGGTTAGCAGGAGAAAGCACAGGAAATTGCCCTACAGTCATACCAGGAGGGGTGGTCATAACTAATAAGTACTGGTGCTGTTACTGAGTAGTTACTAAGTGTGCTACAATAAATTCTACAAAAGCCTGTTAAAGTGCTAGCCGATTAAGCTAATTGAAGTGCAAGAAGTAAAAGAACAAGCACGTTCTTAGGAAAAAAATGAAAAGCAGACTTGCTGGCACCGGTAACAGTTTACCTCAGCTGAGCGCCGCTGCACGGTGTGCAAACATGGGCTTTCAAACCAGAAAGTTGAAAGGGATGGAAAAAATGCCCAAACAGCCAATAAACTACAATTTCTAGACCAGAAACCACTCCTCTTGTGGTAGATAGGCTACCTTGTGCTTACCACTCCCACTGATAAGCTAGAAGGCTTCCCTCCAACACAGAAAGGTCTGGGGGGCTCAGAAACTTACAAAACAGTCCTGGATACAGCAAATCTGTATCTGAACTAGACTAGTTACAGGAAAGGTGAGAAACAAGCTTAGAACTTTTTTTTTGCAGAAAAGCAGTTAGAACAGTAGCAAAAACACTTTAAATGCAGTACAAGTTATCACACTTGAGTGTGTAGCAATATTAAGGCAAATACAGTTTAAATAAATGCAGATACATTAAAAACAACAAAAAAACAAGTGCAGAGAGCACTAAATTATGAAATAATCAAAATTGAGGCACTTAAGAGTATCTCTTTCTCCTTCCTGTTGCTCTTGTAGTCTGCAGGACACAAAAACTGGATCCATGGAGCTTAAACAAGCCCAAACCTGTGCAAACATGGGCTTTTGAACCAGAAAGTTAAAGGTTTTGGGAAAAACTCACCAAAAGACCAATAAACTACAATTTCTGGGTCAGAAACCACTCCTCTTGTGCTAGATAGGCTACCTAGTGCTTACCACTCCCACTGACAAGCTAGAAGGCTTCCCTGCAACACAGAAAGGTCTGGGGGGGGGGGGGTCAGAAACTTACAAATCAGTCCTGGATACAGCAAATCTGTATCTGGACTAGACTAGTTACAGGAAAGGCAGGTAAAAAGCTTAGAACTTTTTTCTGTTTGCTTTGCAGAAAAGCAGTTACAACAGTAGCAACAACCCTATAAATGCAGTACAAGCTAGGACACTTGAGTGTATAGCAATATTAACGCAAGTTGTTCTTCAAACGACATGCTAAACCAAGATTACATATGAATACAGAGAATGGGAAGGCTCAGTGGATCAAAGCAGTTCATATCAGCTCTCAGTACTTCATATTCTACATTTAGTACCAATCTAGCAAAACTCTGACTCATTACATTCTGATGCTTATCATGTAATGCACTACACCAACTCAGTTACTTCCAAACAGATCCTAACCTAATAATAATGAGTTATTCCCGAGAGCTGAACTTTTACACTTCATTAACAGATCTGACATCTACTAAGAGCAGAGCAAAAAAAGTACAGTTGTGTACACTTACCATAAATGTAGATGTTCGAGTGTATTCACTGTTGCAGTCATCACACTTGGGTTATCTGCCTGCAGGGTAGCCCTCAGTCGGCCCGAATACCAGAGACTTAGTTTTTCTGTGTCGGTTGCTGTCGCCCCAGGACTGACGTCAGATCGTCAGGGGTATATAAGCAGCCAACGCCATTACATCAGTTATTTTGCCCCAAATGTCAGGAACCCCCCCCCCCAATAGGGAGTTAACTTATGTTGGGGGAAAAACACCACCAGTAAAAAGTAAATACCAATACCAATACCCCTGAAAAGGGAGGAAGGTAGTAAAAGGCATAGAGAGAAAATTTGCCAAAGATAACCATAAGGTATTCTTTAGCTATGTCAAGAATCTAAATGGCAATTCTCAGATCTGCTCAGAGTTAGTGCAGAATGGCACAAACACACTGAACTGACCGATATCGCCAACATCTTGGCAGACAGGTTCAGTGCAAACTTCACCCCCTTCTCACCCCCAAAAGGGCCCATAACTATACCAGAAGAATGTAGTGCCCCTGAAATCACAGACACTCAGGTTAAAACAGCCCTCTCCAAAGCCAAAAACCACATCAATGAGACCGGACAGTGTCCCAGGCTGCGTCCTACATGAGCACAAACATGAACTAACCCCTCACCTAAACACACTGTTCAAACTCAGCCTCTCCACAGGCTACGTGCCCATAGAGTGGCACACAGCAATGGTTATTCCGCTCCACAAAGGTGGAGCCACAACAGACCCCGGGAACTATCGCCCTATAAGCCTGACTAGCTTGGTCTGCAAGGCTATGGAGCGCATCATCATGGATCTCATTAAGAGACATTTAGAACTTCCAAACACTGGACCCTACCCAGTTCGGCTTTAAGGGCAGATCATGCCTCCTAAACCTGGTGGACTTCTTTGAGACAGTTACCAAGGCTATAGATGAGGGAAAGGTGGCCCACACAGCCTTCCTAAACCTTGCAAAGGCCTTTGACACCATTCCCCACTCTGGTATTCGAGACAAGATCACCAGCCTGAACATAAACTCCTACATCACGAGATGGGTTGCCAACTAGCTCACGGACAGAACCCACATGGTAAGAGTTGCAGGGGCTAGGTCTGACTCTAAACTGGTTACAAGTGGCGTTCCCCAGGGCTCAGTCCTAAGACCCCTTCTGTTTGGCATATACTTCTCAGAGGTACAGGCAAGCACAGGAGGGCTATGGCTGACCAAGTTCGCAGACGACTGCAAACTAGGGGCCATAACTGACACTGTGGCTGACAAAGACATCCTCCAAAAGGGTCTCACTGAGACAGATACCTGGTGTCAAAACCATGGCCTCAAGCTAAATGCCTAAAAGTGCATAGTCATCCCCTTTGGAAAAAACCCACAAACTACCACATAGGTGGTAGCCCCCTAAATATGGAAGACATAACAAGGGATCTGGAGACCCAAGTAGATAGTAATCTCTCCTTTGATAATTACATTGCTAAAGTGGTTAGAAAATCCTATGTTGCCCACCTAATCACAAAAGGGTTTGCATCAAGATCAAGAGAGGTCATTGTGCCCCTCTACGCATCACTCATCAGACCCATCATAGAGTACAGCGCCCCCATTCGGGATGTACCTTACAAGACACCTGCAACAACTGGAAAGACCAGGGCAGACCACGGGGGAAAACAAATCAGTTTCAACAGAACCCATGGGAGAGGAGGTAATGGCAGGTTGTAATGAAACTTTGTTAGAGACTGCACAGTTTTTTATTGAGGAAGAACAAGGAGCATGCAAAATCAGGACTACAGACAACTTTACCATTTACAATTTTACTGAATTGGAAACTACCTCAGACTTCTTTGAGCTGTTCACCAAAGGTTTACATTATGTTCCACACAAACCTAGCTACCTTCCGAAACTTTTGATTGAGTTAAAATTATTCATTAGGAATTTAAATTTAACATGTGTTTTTAAGAATCAAATTGAGCAAGCGGAATCTTTGCACAGAAGCAGCACTTTCAACCCCCCTATTCACCCTATTCTAAAAATTTTTGAAGAGCTAATTGAAGGCATTCTGAGGGAAAATCTTGGTAACAAGCGGGTAGTTCACCCTACTAATTTTTCCCAAAGATTACAGGCTGATGTTAAGTTGTCTATCTCGCCTTCATTCTTGCTGGATGGGTTGCACTCTAAAAGCTCGAGAGTTGGTTCCACCGGCTCGAGGCTCCCTTATATCCCACAATGCTAGGCGAGTTACCTCAGATCTGAGGTTGGTTGTTTCTACGGTTCCTGGTGAGTACTATTTTCTTGTGAAATTAGTCTTTAAAACCCCTTTAAGTTAATATTTTACTTAGTTAGTGTAGATTAGAAAACTTTTACTCCCTACCCAAAAAATTTCCGTTTTTTCCCCAAGAACCTTTGGTTCTTCCTTGGGCCTATAGGCCTTCCTTCCCTAGTGGAGTGTGTGTGTTTTTTGTAGTTTTAAATTACTAGTATTACTACTAAATTTTTTGTGTTAACCTGACAGGGTATAACTTGTGTGTTTGTGTGGGTGTTTGTGTACACTTGTCAGACAAAATGTCTAAAGAAGCAAAGGTCTCCGGATTCAAGAAGTGTGATGCGTGCTGTCAGAAAATGTCTCTGACAGACGCTCACACTTCTTGTGTCTATTGTCTGGGGCCTTTGCATCTGCAGGACTCCTGTGCTGTGTGCCATGGCTTCAGCCCCAGGGTCCTGCAGGAAAGAAAAATAAATTGATTCTTAGAGGCTTACTGAAGCCAGAGGATTCCCTGTCTGTTTCAACAGGGAAGCCCTCTAAGGCATCTAGGTCTTCCGCTTCTGAGCCGAGACCTCAGGTTTCTCAACCTTTGCCTTTATCGGCTCCGGCTGGAGCCGATAAATCTCAGTCCACAGTTGCTGTGGTCCCTGGCTCCGACCGAGCCGAGGTTATTGAAGTTCCCGTGTCGGCTCCGACCAGACCCTCGGAGCCGACAACTAGGAAGAGGTCCAGGTCACCATCTCTTGGCTCCGTTCATTCGGCTCCAGGATCTCCCCTGCTGTCTGAACGAGCCAAGGTCTCACTCCTCTAGGTCATCGAGGCTGTCGGATCATGACCTTCAGAGGGTAGTGAGTCGACTACTTAAGTCCGAGGCACTAGCCCAGATGCTTCAGAGCCCGACTCATCAGTCGATGCCTGCCCGGTCCATCAACAATTTCCTCCTTCGACTCTCTTGAGTTCGGAACCGAGACTGTGATTACGCCGGAGCCGATACCTTCTTTGGAAGAATCTCGAGGGGTGAGTGGCATCGGACCCTTGTCCGACCCTCTCCCTCTCGGGCTTCGCTGGTGAGTTCGGCTCCGACATCGGCCTCGAGCCATCACTGTCGGTGCCGAGGGGGTTCTTAGCTCCTCGGGCGGGGACCTCTGGCTCTGCCTGACAGGGGTGCATTCGAGGTCATGCGGAGTGTGTTAGAGCCTGGCTCTACTCCACAGTCGGCTCCGTCCGCCCCTCCCTCTATGCTGCCTCAGGGTAAGTCGACTCACTCCCTCATCCCGGACCGCAGAGAGCCAGCTCCTCAGGAGCCCCTGTGGGATTTCATCCTCTTCGAGGCCTCTCCTGATTTGGCAGAAGAGCCCGCTCGGAAGAGGAAGTGTAAGAGGAAACACATTGACTCACCTGAGTCCATCACGTCAGACACAGATTTGGATGATTCTGAGGGTTCCCCGTTCCCCTTCTGAAGATGTCTCATTTGCAGACATTCTGGAGATCCTGAAACAGAGGGAAATTGGCCAGCCCTCAACCGAATCTGTGTATCTTGAGGCGTTGGCTCTCCTTCCACCTCCTGGGTGTCCCTCCCTTGACCCCCTCATGCAGGTGGTTGCTAAGAAGGCATGGACGGCTCCTGATTCAGTGGACCCCACTCCCAGGAGACCCTCTAAGTTCATCACAGCTCCAGCAGACAAGCAATTTTTAACAAAAGGAGTTTCTGTGGATGCTATGGTGGTAGCTGCTGCCACAAAGAAGGAACTGGCTGATCCATCAGTACCTGTCCATCCACCTAACAAGGAATCGAGGTCCATGGATAGGTACGGGAAGCGGATGTTCTCCTCAGCGACATTTACCATGCGTCGCTGAACTACCTGTGCCATTTCACTGCCTTCAAAGGGACTTGATCAAGGCGAGTGAAATGTTAAGGATCCTACAGCTGCGGGTTTCAAGACAAGATGAACACGCAGCTGGCTACCCTTAATTCCATATCCAACTCCTCCATGCCTCCTTTCTTACGGCTGATGGAGCGAGCAGAGCCGCAGGGACAGGTGTGGCCTTACGTAGGCATGCCTGGATGCGGCTATGCAATTTAGAGGACCCTTTCAAGACGTCTTTCACGAACTCCCTTTGATGGATCATCTCTCTTTGGTCCTCAAGTGAAAGAAACCCTGACTAGGTGCGAGACTGATGGCAAGACCCTTTCTGCCGCCGGAGTCCGTTTTCGACTCCTTCCAGGCCTTACCCCAAAGGCCAGAAGGGTGGAAAGATGTGGTTCCGTAAACAATCTCAAGGGACTTCGCCTGACGACAGAGTCGTTCCTACCAAAGGCAGAGGTGGGAATAACAATGGTAGACGCCCTAGGGGCAGGGGGTCCGCAGAACCAGGGCAATCGGAAGCCTTCCTGACAAGCCCTTTCAGCATCCCTGAGGTGTTGCCCGACTGCCCATCTTCGGAGGCAGTCGGGAAGATTGTCACTGTACCCAGAAGCCTGGCTATCCCTGACTCAAGACAAATGGGTACAGTCCATCATTTCAAGGCTATTCTATCCCCTTTCTTCGCTTTCCAAATCAGTCAAAAATCCCTTCCAGATGTTCCACCGCTCAAAGGGATCTAGCAGCTTTGGAAATTTCAAAACTGCTTGCAAAAGAGCAATTCAGCCAGTGCCAGCAGACCAACAAGGATCCGGAATCTACTCAAGGTTCTTTTAGTTCCAAAGAAAACAGGGACTGGAGACCGATATTGGATCTCAGTGTCTTGAACAAATCAGTCAAGAAAACAAGATTTCAGATGGTCATGCTGCAATCCATCCTTCCTTTTGGGCAAAGGAAACTGGATGTGCTCTATAGACCTCGGGATGCGTGCTATCACATAAAATGAACAGACGCTCCAGAAGATTCCTCCGCTTCAGGCTGGGAACCAGTCATTTTCAGTTCAGGGCCCTGCCCTTTGGTCTCACCACTGCCCCGGTGTTTACCAAATGCATGGCAGTGGTAGCTTCTCACCTGAGACGACAAGGATTCCAGGTGTTTCCATATTTGGACGACTGGCTCCTCACAGCTCCCACCAAGCATCTCCTTCTGATGGCCAGAGATTATACTTTCGTTTGTCAAAAACTGGGTATTTCAATAAATTGCGAAAAGTCTGTTTTGTCGCCTTGTCATACTATTACCTACATAGGCAAATCTAGATACTATAAACATGTCTGCAAGGCTAACACATCAAAGGATATCAGACATTCACAAATTGGTATCACTCCTTCTCAACAACAACAGAATCAAAGCCAGGTTAGTTCTAAAGGTGTTGGGAATTATGGCAGCGCCATACCTCTCCTTCCATTAGCCAGATACCACATGCGGATCCTTCAGTGGATGCTTTTACTCAATGGTCATACCAGGAACTTCCAATGTCTCACACCATTGTGATCACGCAGTGCAAAAGCATCTCATGTGGTGGATGTCTTCCCCAGCTCCTGTCGGAAGACCCTTTGTTCCACCTCCTCCGGTTGCTACACTGACAACGGATGCCTCCCTGATCGGGTGGGGGCATTATCAGGGCAGGACAGTCCAGGGCACATGGCAACCAAACGAATGCCACTTGCACATAAATGTTCTGGAGATGAGAGCAGTGCTTTTAGCGTTGCAAGCCCTTCAAGACTCTCTTCCCTTGGGAACAATTGCAATCCAGACAGACAATATGTCTGTAGTGTGGTACATCAACAAACAAGGCGGAACCAGATCATACCCCTGTGTCGAGAAGCACTCAGACTGTGGCAATGGGCGATTTCTTCTCAGTGTTTTCTGATAGCAGGAAGTCCAATCATATTATGGACAAGTTGAGCAGAGCTATTCTCATGCCTCACGAGTGGTCTCTGAAAGACTCTGTAGTGAGAGAAATTTTTCTCAAGTGGGGTCAGCCTTGCTGCGATCTTTTTGCTACTCCCCAAAACAGCAAGTGCAGAGAATATTTCACTCTATTCCCTTTACCAGGCCAACCCAGCAGAGACGCTCTAGTCCAAGTTTGGCCGCGGGGACTTCTGTATGCATTTCCTCCTTTCCCACTGATCTCTCAAGTAATTCAGAAAGCTATCACTCAGAAGGCCTCCTTGATCCTCATTGCTCCTTACTGGCCTCGACAAGTGTGGTTCCCCTTTCTACATCGTTTACCTTGGAATCTGGACCTAGTTCCAGATCTTTTGATCCATCAGTCGGGTCAGTTTCATCGCTCCCTCCCTCTCTGAACCTCACTGCTTGGTTCCTCCAGTTCCAACCGTAGCCAGGCTTCCTCAATTATCTCACTCTGTTAGAGATATATTGATAGCTTCCCATAAATCTTCCACTGAAAGATTTATTTGAGTAAGTGGAAACACTTCTCATATTGGGCACAAGGAAAGGACATAGATCCTTTCACCGCTTCCATCCAACTAGTCCTTGATTTTCTAGCTGAACTCTTCCATGCAGGTTCATCTCCATCTACACTTAAGGTTCAATTGGCAGCTATTTCTAACTTCCATGTGGGTATTTCTGAATCTGCCCTAATGTCCCACAAACTTTGCAAAGCCTTTTTGAAAGGAGTTTTTCTTCTGAGACCTCCTATAAGAAATCCTCCTTCTCCTTGGGACCTAAATTTAGTTCTTGCTTCTTTGATTCTTTCCCCTTTTGAACCTGCAGCTTCCTGTTCCTTGAAATTGTTATCATGGAAAACTCTTTTTCTGGTAGCTATTACATCAGCTAGAAGAGTTTCAGAGCTTCAAGCACTGAGTTGTCGTCCTCCTTATCTTTTGTTTCATAAGGACAGAGTATAACTAACCCATCCTTTTTGCCTAAGGTGGTCTCGACATCAAATCTAAACCAAAGCATTGACCTCCTGTCTTTTTCCAGAGTATGCCAATAGGTCTGAACCAAAATTACACTGCCTGGATGGTGAGCGGCAATTGAGGTACTACTTGGATAGAACAAAACAATTCAGAAAATCTGATCAGCTGTTTGTCTCCTATGAAAGCAGAAAGGGACTTTCAGTTTCAAAGGTATCATTATCCAGATGGCTAACATCTTTGATTTCCTGGTATATGAAATTAGACAACAAAATTGCCTAATAAACCTAAAGCCCATTCCACCAGAGCTTTGGCTACTTCTTTAGCCTTCCAAGACAGACTGCCTATTGATACCATTTACTTGGGCTACTCCTCACACTTTTATTTCTCATTATAAGTTGGATTTAGCTTCTAGGCATAGAGCTAATTTTGGTTCCACTGTTCTCAGGAGTCTGTTCCGTTAGGCCACCTGGGACAAGGTGCTAGGACGGTCCCATCCAGCAAGAATGAAGAGATAGACAACTTAACATATAGAAGTTATGTCTTACCATAACGCTCCATGTTAGTTGTCTTCTTCTGCACCCTCTTCCCCTGGCCTGGACAGACCTAGAGGAGTTGTGATCGTGACCTCTCTTTCTACCACCTCTTTCTTAGGCATATGCTGTTGTGCATATTTCCTGGATCAGGATATAGGTCACCCTTCTTTCTTCCTGTTGTTAGAGGTGGACTCTGTTTTAGAGTTATTCTGTTACTATTATAAGCTGGGGTTAGCTTACAAACGAGATCTGAGGTAACTCTCGCCTAGCATTGTGGGATATAAGGGGAGCCTCGAGCCGGTGGAACCAACTCAACCCATCCAGCAAGAAGAAGGCGAGAAGAAGACAACTAACATGGAACGTTATGGTAAGACATAACTTCTATTTATTGACACCCTAAAAAAAGAAAAGATCAGGGTAATGAAACCTGATAAGGGAGGGGGGATTGTATTAATGCATCAGACAGACTATGAAAATTGCATTCATGCATTATTACAGAACGACAGTATTTATGAATCTATTTCTCTTAATGAATTAAACATCACACTAGCTGACATAAAATACTGTCTGTATGATCTATTATTGCAAGGTGCCATTGACGAAAAATCTTACAACTATTTACTTGTACCCAAACCAAAAACTCCCATCTTATTTGGCATACCTAAGGTGCACAAAGGGGTTGATCCCTTAAAATTTCGCCCCATTGTAGCAGGGGCAGGGAGTATAACAGAACCCTTGAGTAAATTTGTGGATTTCCATCTAAAAAATTATGTTTCTAATTTAACCTTTGTATGCAAGGATTCTTGGGAATTTTTAACTTGCTTGGACCAAAGTATTGATCATTCGAATCTACTCATGGTAACAGTAGATATAGTAGAACTGTTTCCCAGCATTCCGCATAGCACTGGCATGGAATGGTTTAGTGAAATGTTATGCAGGGAATCCAATTTAAGCAACGGTTTGGTTAATCTAGTCATAGAATTCATGACAATGGTTCTATCCAACAACTTTATCTACTTCAATGGCGAACTATTTCGTCAAAAAAGTGGGGTTGCCATGGGGGCACCTTGTGCTAGTGCATACGCTAACATAGTGTTACACAAATGGGAAATGGATTTCATTCATTCTACTAGTTGGAAAAAGTTCATTAAATTTTACAAAAGATACCTTGACGATATCTGTATTTTATGGGAGGGTACTGAAGAACAATTCCTTCTTTTCATAGATTATTTGAACAACACGACTAGTTTTCTCAAATTCACGTACAATATTAGTAAGACGACTCTGCAATATTTGGATGTCTGCCTGACAAAAGATTTCAATCACACAGGTTTTTGTTCAAAGGTGCACAGAAAAAGCACATATTCTAACTCTTTCCTCCATTTTGACAGTGGACACCCTCTGCACATAAAGAAAGGCATTATTAAGGGACAGCTAGTTAGAGCCTGCAGAATGTGTAGTACCACTGATTATTTACAGGAGGAATTAGAGTTCCTCAGGTCCTTATTTTTGGACAGAGGTTATCCACCTGCTTTTTTCCAGAGTATACTCAATGAGATTCTTGCCAAGAGGGATAGGTGCTTTCCAGCATTATTAGGCACAGGGTCACCATTTCCTAGAACTCAAGTAAGGAGAGACCAGAGCAATTCTAAGAGTTTTGTTTACACTTATGCAGCTGATTCTGGGTTTATAGAAAGAACTATGAAGCTTTTCTGGCCTGTGGTCACCTCACACGAGGAATTCAGCAACTTGTTTCCTCCCAACATTTCCTTTATCAGAAAAAGAAATACCAACTTGAAGGGCATATTTGAGCACAACACAAGGACTAGGCCAGACTATTTTAGTTGCCAGAAAAAGAAGGGCACATTTAAATGTGGCAGATGTCATCAATGCCCTTTCATTGCTAATACCCACAAAATACATGTTTCAGCTCGCAACATCACCTTAACAGCTAATGACTACTACTCTTGTTATTCTTCAGGGGTGGTATATTTAGGTTGTTGCGAGGGATGTACAGCTTTCTATGTGGGAAAAACAGAAAGGGCTTTGAAACGTAGGATATATGAACATGGATATGACATCAAAAGCAAAAAAGACACTAATGCCTTTTTCAAACATTCTTTGGTATGTCCTAGTATGTCTATTCGTTTCTTTGTCCTTGAAAAAGTTGTTCAAGATCAGAGGGGAGGTGATTGGGAAACTACACTTGCTTCAAGAGAATTGTTCTGGCAATTAAGATTGAATGCAACTAGATTTCCAGGATTAAATGACAGTTTAAGTCTAGCAAGCATTCTGAAAGCTAGAAGCTATGTCCTTTGACTCTTGTAGTTTTCCCAAGTGGTTCGGTTATCAGCTTTTTTTCCACCTCTTCGGAGGTTGTTTACACCTTCCTTCCAACCCTCCCCCCCCCCCTTCTTGTACTTTTTCGTGCTGAGGCCACAGCTTGTCCTTTTTGTTCCCTCTCCTTCCTTTCTCTTTCACAGTTTCACCCAAATAGAACCAGAGATCAGTTTTGGGATGGAGCTTTATTGGTTTGCTCTACCCATGCAATCTTTTAGTTCAATTTTCAATTTTTAAACAGCTCCGACAATGTCACATATCAAAAGAATTTGACATTCAGTGTATTCTTAAAAAACTTAAAAAATGTTGGATGTCACATTTGTACAGTATGTCAATATTTGACTTTGACAAAACACATTTTTCAACTTCATGTATTAATTATTTTCTGACTTCCAGACATTCATATTATTATGGTTAATGTAGTCAACTTTTTATTTAATTTATACTAAATGTACAGTTGCATTTTTTATAACAAGGCCTTTCAATGAATTGCAAGGATGTATATTGTATGTACTTTTTAAAATTTTTTTTTTAATGGAGGTTAATTTAATCAACCAATGCTATTAAGTAATTAACCTATGGTTGTGAGTCAAGCACTTTAAATAGAGTATGTCTAAGCACTATTCTTTACACTTGATAAAGCCTGGTAATACCAGGCGAAAGCGCTTGTGGTGTTGATTTCGACTATTAAACACGTCTGTTTTGGATTATTCTTGGCTCCGTTTTTTCAACTGCACATTTGAGTTTGGTTCAGCTGGAGTTACTAGCAGCTAGAATTTGCATTTTGTTCCTAGCGGCTTGACAGCGTTTACCCGAGGAAGTTACCTTCTGCACTCTAGTTCTTGGTGTTTTGAGTTTTGGTACGCTTAAGACCACAGAAGTACCTCACCAAGAGGATCGCTGGCCTCAAACAGATGCCCTATGCAGCTCGACTGAAGAAACTCCGGCTATACTCGGTTGCATACCGCCTACACAGAGGTGACCTATGCCTGACAAGCAAGACCATGTCCAACCCAGAATTGATGGACATGCTCCACCTAAAGAAAACCATATCCCCTCAAGCCACATGCTCTAGGGATCTAAACATCACCACAATAATAAATAGGATGTGCTGGAGGGATAGATTCCTGTCCCAGAGACTTCCCATGCTCTGGAACAAGATTCAAATCTACATTAGGCAGAGTTCCTCACTAACACTCAAGAGAAATCTCGATCAATGGGTGGGAAACAGAAAGTTTACCCTGGGGATCACTTCAATGGCTCTGCTGGACAGAGGCACAGGGAACTAATCTAAGGGGGCGGCAAAAGCCAACACAATTCTGGCTAGGCTTATAAATGCCTTCGGGCAGATAGCCTAGTACCTACCTATGAACCTATGAGTTTAGTGAGAGAGAAATACCAGGGAGCTAGAGGGAGGGAAACCAGGACTGCAACAGTGAATACACTCAAACATCTGCATTTATGGTAAGTGTACACAACCGTACTATATTCTTCATGTTTCACTGTTGCAGCCATCACACTTGGGTAGATTCCCAAAGCTGAAGAAGGGTGGAGGCAGTCACTGCAGGACTGTTGTTGCAAAACCTGCCCTGGATTTGGAAAAGATAGGCAGGTGGTAATGCTTGGTGAAGTAGAACTCCAGGTAACAACTTCGAGGATGCCCCTGGTAGGGACAACCCTGAGGAATGGTGTAGAGGTGGAAGTTGCCCTAGTGGAATGTGTTCTGACCCCCTGAGGGGTTGGTTTCCTATGGTGCTTGTAGCAGAAATGGATGCAATGTGCTATCCATTTGGAAACTGTTTGCTTTGAAATGGCCTTGCCCTCTGCCACTGTTGCAAAGCTGACTAGTAACTGGTCACATTTTCTGAAGGGCTTTGTCCTATCAAGGTAGAATCTGAGCAGTCTGTGCACATCCAAAGAGTGCAGGATCCTTTTCCCTTTATTTTGAGGATTAGGGAAGAAGGTAGGCAAGTGGATGGATTGATTGAGAGCCACACTGGACACCACTTTAGGCATAAAGGAAGGGTTAGTCCTGAGGGAAACCCTGTCCGCATGGAAAATAATGAAGGGTTCTACAGCCATAAGTGCTTGTAGCTCAGACACTCTTCTAGCTGAAGTGATGGTCAGAAGCAAGGTTGTTTTCTAAGAGAGGAATTTTAGCTCTGCTGAAGCTGCAGGCTCAAAATGGGGTAGTGTGAGCTTTTCCAGTACAAAGTGAAGGTCCCATGCAGGGGTGGGTGCTCTCCTTGGCGGCCTTAAGTTGTTTGCCCCTCTCAGGAACTGTTTGATAAAAGGGTGAGAGAAGAGAGGTGGCTCAGTGTTGTAATGAGCCAAAATGGCAGAGGCATGGATCTTAATGGAGGAGAAGGATATGCCTCTGTGGAGTAGATCTGCTAAGTAATCCAGGATTAGAGGCAGGGAGGGCAGGGTTGTGTCCTCTCCTTTAGACTTGAATCCAGGAGCAGTACCTTTTCCACTTATCAGCATAGGATTTCCTTGTACTGGGTCTTCTGGCTTCAAGGATGGCATCCAGCACCTGCTTGCTTAGGCTGGTTACTGAGGGAGAATTCAAGGAATAAGCCAGGCTGCAAGATTTAGGGTTTGCAGTTGCAGATGCAAGATCTGTCCCCCCCTACTGAAAGAGCAGGGTTGAGTTCTAGTGTAGGTGCCAGGGTGGCACTGGTGACAAACTTCGCAGGAGTGGGTACCAGTGTTGGCGTGGCCAGTCTGGGGCAATCAGAATTGTCCTTGGTCTGTCCTGTCTTATCTTGAGCAATCCACTTGAGAGGAGGGGCAGAGGGGGAAAGGCATAGATTGAGAGATTTACCCACTGGAAGGATACGGCATCCACTTTCCAGGCCCTGCTGTGAGGTGTCCTGGTGCAGAATATGCTGAGCTGTAGGGGGAGGCAAAGAGATCCACCTCTGGGGTCCCCATTTCTGAATCAGAAGGTTGAAGGTTCTGGGCTCTAGTTGCCACTTGTGTGGGTCTGGGAGATTTCTGCTTAAATAGTCTGCCATGCCTTTTGTCTGCCTGGCAATAATTGAGCTTGCAGACAGACCTGCATGTCCAAGGGCGTGTTCCACAGAGCCATGGCTAGCCTATAGAGTGGGTAAAAGTGAGTTCCCCCCTGCTTGTTGATGTACCACATAACTGTGGTGTTGTCTGTTTTTATTAGCAGGTGTCCTGGAGAGAGAAGGGATCTGAAAGCTGTCAGAGCATACTGCACAGCTACCATCTCTTTCTGGTTGATGTGCAAATGCATCTGATTTGGGCTCTAGTGGCCCTGAATGCACTTTCCGTTCATGTGTGCCCCCCATGCAATGTCTGATGCATCTGTGGTTAGGGTCTGGGCGGCATGGAGTCGGGTAAAGGGCAGTCCCTTGAAGTTGCATGCTGCTGCCCACGAAAGGATCTCTGTCCTTAGACAGGGTATTATGGGAATGACAGTTTCCAGGTCCTGAGAATGTAGGCACCAAAGACTTTAAGTACCATTGAAGTTTCCTCATATACAGTCTGGCATATGGAATTAGTAGGATGCATGAGGCCATGAACCCTAGGGCCTGCAGGATTTTCCTTGCAGATAACGGAGTTCTAGTGGCCATTTGAGTAAAATAGCCTGTCAGATAGGCTTGTTTTTCTGGAGTGAGGAATGTCATCTGGGATGCTGTGTCCAAGCTTGCTTCCAGGAATACAATCTTTTAACTGGGGACTAGTTTTGATTTCTTTTCATAGATGGTGTACTCCAGGGAGGTTTGAGGGTTTTTTTACAAATGTCAGGTGCTGTAACAGCATTTCCTGACTGTCTGCCTGAATCAGGCAGTCCAAGTATGGGTAAATTTGAATATTTCTCTGTCTGCAGTAAGCAATGGCTGGGGCCAGGCATTTTGTGAATACTCTGGGAGCCATGGATAAGCCAAAGGGAAGTGCAGAGAACTGATACTGCATAGATCCTGCCCTGAAGTGTAGATATTTTCTGCATGACTCCCTTATAGGGATGTGCAGATAGGCTTCTTTTAAGTCTAGGGTGAGTAACCAGGCATCCTTGGCTAGCATTATGTAGAAGCTGCTGCAGGGAAAGCATTTTGAATTTTGGTACCACCAGGAAGGTGTTGAGAATGGAAAGATCCAGGATTGGGTGCCAAGTGCCTTCTTTTCTGGGTACCAGGAAAAGTCTGGAATAGAACCCTTGACCTATCTGTTCCACAGGAACAGGCTGAATTGCCCTTAGAGAGAGAGCAAGGATTGGACTTGGTTTTGAGACTCTGCCCACTGGTTTAGAGGGAGGTCTGGGAACCCTTTTGGGGTTGGCAGTGAGTGGAAGTAAAATTTGAACCCCTGGGATACAATGTTGAGGACCCATAGGTCTTTGTTGATGAGAATCCAGTTTTTTGCATGAAGGGCAAGTTTTCCCCCTAGGGGCACAAGCAGTTGGGCAGATGAGGGGAGTGGAGTTGAGCAGTCATTGGGAATTCTTTCCAAAAGGGGGGTGGTTTAGCACTCCCTGCTTTAGAGGTGGAGCCACTCCAGTGCTTAGATCTCTGCATACCCTGAGACTGTGGTCTGTTTCCCCTGGGTCTAGTTTGAGATGGCCTTCATGGGGCTGGAAAGAACCAATGTTTCGAGAGACAATGCCTACTGAATCTAGGAGGCTGTACTTGCAGGAATTATTTGACTGTCTGCATAGATTTAGCTTTTTCTTCCATCTTTTTAACAGCCTCTTTTGCTTTGGTGCCAAACAGATTGCCCTTGTTCAAAGGAGTGTCTAGTAACTTGGATTTGACATGATCTGGCAAAGTCTGCTCCTTATGCCAAGCATGCCTTCTCAGTACAGAACCAGTGACTGCTGCCCTGCAAGATCAAAGCCACACTGCAATGTATGTATGCTTGCTGACTTGGTTTGCAGAATGCATAAGCTCTTGCAATTCTTTATTTTCTGCACAGTCTGTAAAGGTAGCTATTTTTTGCTTAACAAGTTCCATAATATGTTGCCGGTACTTCAGCATGTAAAACTGACAATTCAAAGCCCTAATAGCAAGAGTTGCAGAGGTATATACTTTCTTACCCCATCTGTCCAAAGCTCTGGAATCCCTGTCCAAAGGGGTGGGATTCTTAGCTGTAGCTGCCTTGATACCTTTAGACCCCTGGGAAATGATCTCTGGGTCAGCAGTAGGATTTTTTAAAAGAAATTTGTGAGAGTCAGGTACTCTGTATTACCTGTCTGGTTTCCTAGGCGTAGGGGGTAAAGTATCGGGAGTAAGACTGGATTCCATGAAGACATCAACAACTTCCAGGACTGGTGGTATTGCTAAAAGGCCTATGTTGTGGCAAGTATAGACATTCTCTGAGTCTCTTTTTGGACTGAGGATAATCTTGGCATTCCAAGTGGAAATGTACTCTTAAAGTATGTAAGATTTCACCACAAGAAAAATCCTCTGGAGGAGAGGCAGAGGGAATGGATTCCTCTGCATCAGAATCCTCATAAGCAGATAAGGGCATGTCTTCATAATCAGAACCCTCAAAGTCGGACTCTGTCTGTTGAAGCTGCTGGGGATTGGTCTCTTTTTCTCTTAGCAGGGGAAGGCTGACTTCCCTAATCAGCATAAGGTCTTCTGCCATTCTAAGTATTTTATTTTGTGGCAAGGGAGCTGCATGCGCTTTGGTCGTTGGTTCTCTAGGCATAGCGCGTACTGTTGGCCTTAGAAACTCGGTAGTTTTAGACAGAACTGAAGTAGTCGGTTTGTGTCGAACATCGACAGTACGAAGAACTTACTCAGAAGCCAATGCCTGCTCAGCGGCTCTGGACCCATCCAAGGTAAAGACATCCGCCAGTTCCATAGTTGAAGAGTCTTGTGGCATACCGGACTCCAAACAGGTCACAGTAGAGGCCTGCGAATCCACTGAAGCGGGCATCAGGAGCTGTGAAAGCGCCTGACTGAGTACTGGCGAACTGGCGACTAGCTTAACGGAAGCATTGTCGGCAGCTTTGAACCTGTGCGGTCTGTCTCTGTCTTTATCCTTATGTTTTTTCAGAATATTGGTAGTTGGATAGCTTACCGAAGTCATTTCGTAATACGGACATCGAGAACGAAAGTATTTAGCTACAATAAGGGCTCAATGACGAATGGTTCGGGCGTTGAACAAGGCACAAAACTGACAGGCAAGACAATTACTTTTTCTGACATCGGTTAGAGCAAGAAAAAAGGATCCCCAATGGGTACTTAGCTTTAGAAGACTTCAGGATGATTCAATTTATAAACAAAAACTCAGGTAGTGGCCGACCGGCACTTGCAAACTGCTTCTGCTTAGGGCTCCTCGGCAAGAAAGACTGATGTAATGGCATCGGCTGCCTATTTTTATACCCCTGACGTCAGTCCTGGAGCGACAGCAACCGACATAAAAATAATAAGTCTCTGGTATTCGAGCCGACTGAGTGCTACCTGCACCCAGATAACCCAAGTGTGATGACTGCAACAGTGAAACACGAAGAACATCTTAATTTAGCAAGTTATAATAAGCATTAGTTACACATACTAGGACACACATCCTAATAAATAAAACTAGTCCAGTTCCCCTTTCTCAGTAGGTAACTATTTATTAAGAGAGTTTACCTGGCAGCTGCCAAAGTTAAAATAAAATGTAATCTCTAAATGTAAAATCATACAACTCTCTATGCATGATCAAGAACAATAAGATATCTATTAATTACATAATTAACTCTGATTAATAGACATACTTCCTGAATAACAATGGATTTAATTAATTATATGATGTGACCAGCAAATTCCTACTACTCAGAATAATGCTTTCAAACTCAAACTGTCACTTTGTTTTGCTCTTCTTGCACCTCGCTGCATGTTATTTAAAACATTATAATTAGCCAAAAAAAAAAAAACAAAAATGGGTTGGGGCTGACCGTATTTCTGAAGGAATATTCATTGCACTGAAAAAAGGAGGAATACAGTATGCAACACAGCATGGGTTCATAGGTAATTACTAGGCTAATGACACAAGAGCCTTTACAAGCCTAGTCAGTAATACCCAGGATATGACAGTATTACATCTTAATTCTCCAGATATGGGTAGTATCAGGGTAGTAGGTCTTTGGGTGTTGGAGCCCCAAGTCATTTTACAGACCGCCTCTGTCCATAAGGGACATGAGGCAGTACCCCAGGAGTGAATGTATGGTTCCCCATCCATTTATCTAAATTCTTTCTGAAAAGAGTGAGGATGGGCTTTGATTTACCAATATGGGAAGCTTATTCCATAGATGAGGTGCAAGTGCCTGGTTAGGTACATGCAGACAGGAAAACTGTACTCAATTATGGGCCTCATGAGGGCTGAGTACAGTGACACTATCACTTCCTTTGATGTTGATGCCATGCCTTTGCTTATATGCTGAGCCACACAGAAGGATTTCCTCATTCCCGTAGCTCCCAGTGGTCAAAGTTAACATTAATTTATAGCTGTGTTCATAGAATCCTCACTGCTGGGTATACATTCAGGGGTGTGCTATTGATATTATAATTTACAGGGATATCTGATTTACTGAGGGGTATGATTATGCATTTTTTAGCATTTAGTTACAGACAATGGTTATGACACCAGTCGTTTGACATTTTTTGGCCTGTTTCTAGGATGTCAGCATTGTTTGAGGATTCAACGATTGCCCACCTTACAGTCATCAGTGAACTTGGTGAGACAGAGACCCCAAAATTGGCCTTCACTTCAGAGAAGTATACACCAAACAGGAGGAGCCCCAACACTAAGCCCTGTGGGACAACGCTAGTAACAGGTTTCTTATCGGAAGTGGATTCACCTATCTGGACATGTATCCTATCAGAGAGCCAGTTTGCTATCCATCTGATGATGTAGGACAACATTACAACTCCACTAGACAACTGTATCAGAGATATTGGGTGAGCAAATTGGTGTATCGAGGGAAATTATTTTTTTCTGAGCTATTATATAGAATGAGAATTTTTAGACACAGTAAGGCCTTGCTGATTCTAATTATGATGGCTGCTGTGATATGAGGTAATGCCATCTGTGTCAGGGAGAGTACGGCAGTGCATGTGTAACATATGCCAGCATACCTAGCTGGATTTTTGTAAAGAAGTTTATGTCATTTGACTATATCAGTGATTTGTACAGATGCTTGTGTTAAAAATGTATTTGTAAAGGTGCTTGTGTTAAAAATGCATCGAGAGTGTGTCTGGCTGGACAGAAAAGAGATATACATATATATCGGACAGTATTATTATAACTCATTAAATTAAGTTTTAACAGATAATTCTGGAAGGGAAGAGGTTACTCTCAGTCCAACTAATTTTGAAAAATAGGTTGAAAATTAAATGCGTTGGTTTGGGCCATAAAACTTATTTTACAGGTCTGATTGCAGCCAAAGAATGTCCAGGGAAAACAAGGACTAGGAATCTTACTGTATTGCCCTTGTAATTGCTATTCTGGAAGGATGGAAGTTTTTGAAATTCTTTTATAGATTTCGGATGCTTAACAGATTTTCACAAAACTCTGGGTGTGCATTGTACTACAATCAGATATGATGTCATTCTATAACCAGCACTGAAATTATTTTTTCAGATATTATTGAGAGATACAACAGAACTCTTGCAGCAGCACTTTGTTTTTCAGAACCTGACAGGAAAGCTCTCTCACATACATCTCATACAACCTCACACCTCATCTTGCCTTGCTGTAGTAAATAACCAAGGAACAATAATTCTTAAGTCAGTTAGGAAAATATAGTGAGGTAGTTAAGTTTTTATGCATCTGTGTGAATCTATCCAACTGTGTTATTTTTTATATCTCCTGTGATTGAAACTTTGGTATTTATTGTAACCAGATAACAGTATTCCCATGTATTCGATTTTATTTATTATTAAACATTTATATATCTTTCATTGTGGCTGGTCTTTTAGAGAATACTTTTAACATCTTAAGAGTTCTTAGACTGTGGCCACTCCTGAAAGCCTTGCTGCATTGGTCAAACTCTACCATTTGTATTAGTATCAGTTTTTCTCAGTATAATTGGGTACCCTTGTAAGAGCCTTAAAGTAGCTGACTGGTGGTAGCGCAATTACCTTATAGCCTGGGCAGAGGGGGCACAGCTGGTAGATCTGTGCCAGCCTTTCCCAGAGGAATGTGTGTATGAAAATCAAATATCCAAGTGTGTGTCACCTACTTGGAACAGAGAAACAGTGCTCCAAAGTGGTCAGTGTGGAGTCTTGTTTGAGGCCTGGAGAGCGAGAGAGTGTCCAGCCCCAGGTTTGGAGTGTGCTCCCTGTATACGCTTAAGGGACACTGTGCTTGGTGCAGAGAGCTGCATCTGAAAATACTGTGTGTATCCACTTTTGTTCCTAGTGGCATCCCTCACCGGTGTCAGTGGTGAGGATTGAGGCTCCTTGACTACTGGCCCAGAGTCTGGACTTTGACATATTGGTAGCAGGTGGGTGGGATACTAATTGAACTTTATTAGCCTGTGGACAGTTGTCACTGAAGGTATGTATACTCTTAACAGCTGCAAGGTAAACGTATAGATTTTCATCTTCACAGCAGTTTTATTTATTTTTGTTAGTTTAGTCAGGGAAAGCAGGCAAAGATGTCAGCAGAGGATGATGGCAAGCTGACAACGAACCAGTTGGCCAAGGCATGCAAAATCAAAGGACTGGCGCATGCCAACCTGACTACAGTGGAAAAGAGCTCAGCCTTAACCACAGTTGCATAATGGACCAGCAACCAGGAAGACAACCAGTCTGGTGATGGAAATGTGCAGCCTTCAGAAACAAGACAGTTCACCTTTTCCGCAGAGGAATTAAAAACCTGTCTGGAGTTAGACACACTTAAAATGGAGGCCAAATGTTTGGAATTAGAATCAGAAGAGAGGCTGCGGCATTTGGAGGTCGAAGAGAATAAGAGACTGTGGAATTTGGAGGTCAAAGAAAAGGTGAAACAGCGTCAACATGAGAGGGATATGTTGATTCTTTGTCAGGGTCATCAATGTAATGGGGAAGGGAATAACCAAACCTCAGAGGCAATAAAATTTAGCAAATTACTTCCACAGTTTAGAGGGTGAGAACTTTGATTGTTGTATTCATATATTTGAAAGAGCATGTAAACAGTATGTTGACCAAGGGCTCTGGGTATGGTTCCTGACCCACCTTACTCCATGATAAAGCTGTAACTGTTGTTTCTAAATTGTATGATACTGATTGTTTAAACTAAGATAACTTAAAACATTCCAATAAATATTGTTTAACTTTAACACTTGAAGCTTACAGAAAAAAGTTTCATGAGCATAAAAGCAATGCAGATGAAAGTGTACTTGATTACATTGCTGAATTAAGCACTTATTTTCATAAGTGGGTGAGTGGGTGTCAGGTAACCACTTTTGAAAGATTGGCAGAACCTTTGGTGAGGGAACAAGCTCTTAACACTTTGCCTGAGGACATGAGAATCTGGTTGGCAGACCGGGAGTGTAACCCTGCAGATGAACTGGGGAGAAAAGGGGATCTCTACTTAGCAAGCATGGCACCACTGCACATGTAGGGGATACCCAGTGCTGCACATTGATATAAAGGAACCCATGGTTGGCAGCCTAAACCACCCCAATAGAATCCACCAGTAACAGGGAAACCACTACTTCAGTTACACAGCCAGGATCAAGGCTTAGATGTTTTAAATGTAACAAGAGGGACAATATAGCATGCAAATGTCCACTGATGCAAGGTGAGGAACAAAAGGTGAGGGAAACAGCAAGTGGGAATAACAGCATGCCAGTGGTAAGTTGTTGGGAGACAACAGGGGTACCAAACTATCACTGGAATTTGTATCCTATCTTAGTGGATGGAAGACAGGCCACTGCTAAGAGAGATACAGCCTATGACATGACCATTGTGAAGCCTACAGTGGTTAAACAGGACCAGTACTTGCTTGGGCAGTCCACACCAGTCAGAGCTTTAGTGGGGCCCACATTCCAAATACCTTTGGCCAGGGTACACCTTGACTAGGAGGGTGGAAAAGGAAGCAAGCAGGTAGGTGTATTTGAGGATATCCCTGCAGATGTCTTGACAGGGAATGATTTTGATAATGCAGTACCTTGTGTGCATGCAGTTACATACAGTCCAGTTTGGAGACAGGCATGTGGGGCTGGTAGCCTGGTGGAGACCCAGACAGAACTCACAACTGAGGCTGGTGATGTGGCTATTTCAGGTAGGGAGCCACCCTGTATCAGTGAGCCTGAAAGTGAGCCACAGCTGCTGATAAGTACTGATGTTCTCATGGATATTGTGACTACAAGGTCACAAATGAGTGGAAGTACACAGGTTGACAGTGAGGTACCACTGTTGGAAGATACCTGGCTTCTGGTAGAAAGGGAGCTGGGAAGGGTCACAAAGGTAGAGTTGAGACAGGCTCAAGCTTTCAGACTCTACATTATAAGGCTTAAGGGAGGTAGCTAAGGAGGCACCTGATTCTCAAGGAAAAGGAGATTCTGTATACTGGAAGAAAGAGTTACTGTACTGAGAGTGGACCCCTGAGGGAAGGCTAGAAGGTGAGATAATACAGCAGTTGGTAGTGCCTAGAGCCTACCATCTAGCATTTCCAGCCATAGCCCATGACATTCCTTTTGCCGGTCATATGGGCATAAAGCATACCAAGAGATGTACTATGCAAAACTTTTATTAGCCAGGGATTGCAAGGGATGTAATAGGGCACGGCAGGACCTGTGAGAAGTGACAAAAGGTTAGTAAGCCAGGAGACACAATCAAATCTCCTTTGAAGCTTTTGCCTGTGATTGAAGAGCTATTTCAGAGGGTAGCTATGGATATTGTGGGGCCTCCAAGTACCTCAAGTGCCAAAGGAAAGAAGTATATCCTGGTGGTAGTAGATTATGCAACAAGATACCCTGAGGCTTTGGCTCTGTTCTCCACTGAGGCAGATAAGATGGCAAATGCTTTGTTAGAGTTTTTCAGCAGGGTAGGTTTGCTGAGAGAAATATTGACTGACAGAAGTGCCAATGACCTGCAGGTTTGTCTGTGGAAATGCTGTGGGGTGAAGCACCTAAAGACCACCCCCCAGACTAATGGTCTTGTGGGGAGGTTAAACTCTACACTAAAGACCATGCTACAGGCATTTGCAAACCAGTTTGAGAGAGAGTGGCACAAATATTTGCCCCATCTGCTGTTTGCATACAGAGAGGTACCCCAGGAATCCTCAGGTTTTTCACCCTTTGAGTTGCTGAATGGGCATAGGTTGAGGGGCCCTCTAGATTTGATTCATGATGAGTGGAAGGGTGAATGTGAATTCCACAAGGAGTCTGTTGTGGCATATGTCCTAAACCTCAGGACAAGGCTTAGGGAGCTCAAGGGCTTGGCCCAGGAGAAAGTACAGTTTTGTACCTACCATAAATGTAGATGTCCGATAGGTATGCATCTGCAGTCATCACATATGGGTTGTCCTGCCTCAGGCAGCCCTTTGGTCGGCCGGATTCCAAAGTCTGGGTCCGGCGTCGGCTGATGTCGCCCTCTCCCCGACGTCAGAGCGCCTGGGGTATAAAAGCGTCAGACGATGCTATCTTCCTCAGTGTTTCTTGCCCCAGATGCCAGGTGCCCTCAAAGGAAGGCTAAATTTGGAGAAATGCAATAAATTCCAAACATGCACAGAAATATATATGCATATATATATATATATATATATATATATATATATATATATATATATATATATATACATATATAAAACAAATACACCATAATAGATAACCCCAGCTAGCTATGAGAGGGGAAAGTACCCAATAAGTACCCAAGAGGGGAAGGAGGGAGGGTAAACCTGACTGCAGATGCATACCTATCGGACATCTATATTTATGGTAGGTACAAAACTGTACAATGTCCTTCAAGGATGCATCTGCAGTCATCACATATGGGTAGAATACCATAGCCATACTGGGGGTGGAGGATCTATGTAAAGGATGGTGTAGCTAAAATGCCCTGCAGGACTGCCGTAGCAAAGCCTGCTCTGGATCTGGAATATAAAGGTAAATTGTAATGCTTGGAAAATGTATGCACAGAGCTCCATGTAGCAGCTTCTAAAATGTCCTTGGTAGCCACCCCTCTTAAGAAGTCTGTGGAGGTGGCTGTGGCTCTGGTGGAATGAGATCTAATGTTAGCTGGCACAGTTTTTCCATGAAAGGAATAACAAAAACATATGCAATTCCCTATCCATTTTGAAATTGTCTGTTTGGAAATTGCTTTTCCTTGTGCACCAGCAGCATATGCCACCAACAGCTGATCAGTTTTTCTGTAGCTTTTAGTTCTGTCCAAGTAGTAGCGCAACTGTCTGTGTATGTCCAGGGTGTGCATTAGTTTCTCCCCTTTGTTTTGTGGATTTGGAAAGAAGGTAGGCAGGTGAATAGCTTGGTTTAATGAGACCCTGGATACCACCTTTGGCATAAATGAAGGATTGGTTCTCAATGAGACTCTGTCCTGATGAAAAATAAGAAATGGCTGTACTGCCATGAGGCCCTGTAACTCAGATACTCTTCTTGCTGAGGTTATGGCCAGAAGGAAGGCGGTCTTCCAAGACAGGAACTGTAGTTCTGCAGATGCTGCTGTTTCAAAGGGAGGCAGAGTTAGTTTTTCCAACACGAAGTTAAGGTCCCAAGTAGGCACTGGAGGTTTCCTTGGAGGATTGATGTTTTTAATTCCTCTTAGAAACTGTCTTAGGAGAGGATGAGAAAAGACAGGTGGGTCAGTATTGTACTCTGCTGAAATTGCTGAAGCATGAATTTTAATGGAAGAGTAAGACAGGCCATTATGGAGCATTTCTGCCAAGTATTCCAGGATATGTGCCATGTTCATCACTGTCACATCTAGGCCCTTTGTGGTGCTCCAAGTGTGAAATCTTTTCCATTTTGCTGAATATGCCTTTCTTGTGGAAGGCCTGCGAGCTTCCATGATGATATCCTTCACTCTCTTGGATAGCTTATCCTGAGGAGGAGTCAAGGTATTTTCCAGGCTGTTAGTTGCAAGGTTTTCAGGTTGGAATGCAGAGTTTTGTAATTGTGCTGTGTCAGGAGAAGTGGCCATTGAGGAAGAGGCCATGGTTTCGTGCGTGATATGCTCTTTAACAGTGGGTACCAGTGCTGTCTTGGCCAGTCCGGAGCTATCAGAATCACTTTTGGCTACTCTGCCCTGATCTTCAGTAAGACCTTGGTCATTAATGGAAGAGGTGGAAATGCATACACTGTTAGAGTTCTCCAGCTGAAAGATAGGGCATCCACTTTCCATGCTTGTGGGTGGTATGTCCTTGAGCAGAATTTCTTCAGCTGATTATTGTGGGGGGAGGCAAAAAGATCTATGTCTGGCCTTCCCCATGACTGTGTTATCTGTAGGAAGATGTCTGGGTGCAGCATCCATTCGTGTGCATCCATGATATTTCTGCTTAAGCTGTCCACCAGTATATTGTCTTTTCCTGGCACAAACTGGGATTGCAGCTCTATATTGAGTTTCAAGGAAAGTTCCCATAGATTCAGTACCAGTCTGCAAAGAGGGTAGGAATGGGTGCCTCCTTGCTTGCTTGTTTATGTACCACATAACTGTGGTGTTGTCTGTCCTTATTAGCAGGTGGCCTTGATGCAGAAAGGTTTTGAAGGCCTCGATTGCATGCATCACTGCCAGCATTTCCTTTTGGTTTATGTGCATGCGTAGCTCCTTTTGTGACCATAGTCCTTGAATACATCTGCCCTCCATGTGTGTTCCCCAACCGTGGTCTGAAGCGTCTGTTGTAATGGTTTGGCTGGCTATTGGTTTGCTGAAGGGCAGACCCCTGTTCGACTGGCTTGCTTGAGCCCACCACAGAAATTCCTTTTGGAGGCATGGAATGTGTGGGATCAAAATTTCTAAGCTGTGACTGTGCCGAGTCCATAAACTCCTTAGGTACCATTGTAGTTTTCTCATATGCAGCCTTGCTTGTGGAATCAGAAGAATGCAAGATGCCATGTAACCCAGGGCCTGCAGGAATTTCCTTGCAGTCAGCTGAGTTTGTCTTGTCAGATTCTTGAAGTAATCCGGTAGTTGTCTTTGTTTTTCTTCTGTGAGAAAAGCCATTTGGGTGGTTGTGTCTAGATCCGCACCCAGAAAAGTTATTCTTTGGGATGGAACAAGTCTTGATTTGTGAATGTTGACTGTATATCCCAAGGCCTGCAGTAGGCGGATGGCATAATTCAAGTCCTTTACCAAAGTTTGTTGGCTGTCCGCTTGTACAAAGCAGTCGTCCAGATATGGGTATATTTGAATCCCCTGAAGTCTGCAGTGTGCAATTACTGATGCCAGGCATTTCGTGAATACTCTGGGCACAGTAGATAAGCCAAAGGGCAATGCTGAGAATTGATAATGCTCTGAACCTGCAAGAAATCTGAGGTGTGTTCTGCAACTTTGTCTGATAGGGACATGCAGGTATGCCTCCTTGAGGTCTAGAGTCACCAGCCAAGACCCCTTGCCCAGCATGGGAAGGAGTTGCTGTAGAGTCAGCATTTTGAATTTTGGCACAATGAGATAAGTATTCAGTGCGGACAAGTCGAGAATAGGCCTCCATTGATTTTCTTTTCTTGGAACAAGGAATAGTCTGGAGTAAAATCCTTGGCCTTGTTCTGAAAGAGGAACCTTTTCTATAGCTTTCATTTGCATTAAGTTGGAGATTTGTTTCAAAGCCTCTGCCCTTTGATTTGGTGGCAGGTCTGGCATGCCTTTTCTTTTTGGCAATGTGTGAAAATGGAACCTGTATCCTTTTCTATTATTTGCAGTGTCCATTTGTCTCTTGTAATACTGTGCCAATTTTCTGAGAATAAGGAAAGCTTTCCGCCCAAAGGTGCTTCTAATTGAGCCCTGGTTGGCGGAGTCAAAGCAAAGTCATTGAGTCTGTCCTTGTGCAGCAGTTGAAGGTCCTGCACTACCTCTCTGGTTGGGAGGCTGCCATTGACGTCCTCTGTAGGAGCCTCTAGCTTGCCCTCTACCTCTGGCATGCCTGTTCTTGCCTCTCTGGAATCTTTCTGTGTCCGGAAAGGACCAAATCTTGGTAGGCCAATTTCTGCTGAATCTTGGTGGTTGGACTTGTAGAAAATCTTTGACTGTTTGTACAGATTTTGCCTTTTCCTCAAATTTCTTTAAGACCTCCTGAGCAGTGGGGCCAAATAACTTTTGCTTTTCTAGTGGAGCATCCAGAAGCTTAGCTTTAACATGGTCTGGCAGAGATTGTTCCTTCAGCCAAGCATGCCTACGTATGACTGCACCTGTCATAGCTGACCTACATGAAGCTTCCAATGCATCATAACCACACTGTAAGAAATGGTTGCTAACCTGCTGGGAGTTATGTACCAGATCCTGAAGTGATTTGCGATCTAGGGGTTCAGGAGAAGACAGTTTCTTATGTAATTCATCTAACAAATACTCTTGGTACTGTATCATATGAAATTGACAATTTAATGCCCTCATAGAAAGAGTAGCAGAAGTATACACTTTTTTACCCCATCTCTCTAAAGCCCTGGACTGCCTTTCAGAGGGGAGTGGGTTTTTAGTAGTGGTAGCTGCAACCCCTTTAGGGCCCTGGGAAATAGTTTCTGGATCAGCAGAGTGGGCCTTGTAAAGAAAAAGATGCAAGTCCGGGACCCTGTAGTACCTATCGGGTTTGGCAGGGGCCGGAGGAAGAGTGTCAGGGGTTATGCTAGACTCAGAGTACACATCATCAATGACAGTCAAAATAGGAGGAATAGCCAAAGGTCTATGCTGAGGTAAATGCAGAAAAGTTCTTAATCTTTTCCTGGAGTCAGAGAATTCCTGGCCCTGCCATTTGAAATGCTCTCTCATAGTGTGAAGGGTCTCCCTGAAGGATAGTTCTTCAGGAGGGGAGGCCGAGGGGATTGATTCCTCTGCATCAGAATCCTTGTAGGCCGAAAAAGCCTCCTCCTGGTAGTCCGAGAGAGCAGAGCCATCAGAGGCCTCCTCTGAGGAGTGGGGATCAGAGGGCTCAACCCTGGGCCTTTTGTCTAGAGGGGGTTGAGAGCCTCTGTCTGGATGGGGTTGAGAGCCCCCAATTAAGGAGATAAGGTCCTCTGCTAAAGTTAGAATCTGTGAACTGGTAGAGGGTCCCTGAGGAATAACCCTGGGAGGCATAGCTTTTGTATGTTTAGCAGCTTTAGCCCTGGTGAAAGCCTTTATGGACATGGATGCAGGAGGCCTAGCTGCACCACGTGCTGGTGTAGTTTTGTCTAGAGGAATGGTGTCGGAAGTTTCCAAGACACCAGTTTCTGAGGGAAATTCAATAACCGACTCAGCAGGGGCCTCCGGGGCTGAGGTTGTCGGTTGAGCGGTTTCGGGGGTCGGAAGTACCAAGGACTCAGTTTCAGCCGAGACCGAGACACTCGCGGTAGGCCTGGCCGTGGTTTCAGCCGAAACCGGGGCCCGCGTGTGTCAGTCCTTGTCCTTCCGTTTCTTTGTTAAATGTGAAGTCGGAGTCTCCGACGGCATATTGTATGAAAAACTAGCCCCAAAAAATTCCTCTGCAAACTCCGTCCGATGTCTAAGAGTGCGTCGGTTGAAGGAAGCACAGGCTGAACAGGCCGAGACGTCATGGTCTGGGCCTAGGCAGGGGAGGCAGTAAGAGTGGAAATCTTTATGAGGTATTTGTTTCCCACAAGTTAAGCAATTATTAACTTTATCTGACATCGGCTGAGGCAAGAAAGAGTCCCCAACGGGGTACTTAGCTTTTGAAGTCTTCGGTAGCTGAATTACAGGAGCTGGCCGACCGGCACTTGCGAACTGCTTCTGCTTCGGGCACCATGCGGCAAGAAAGACCGGGGAAGATGTGTCGGCTGACGCTTTTATACCCCAGGCACTCTGACGTCGGGGAGAGGGCGACATCAGCCGACGCCGGACCCAGACTTTGGAGTCCGGCCGAGACAACCCATATGTGATGACTGCAGATGCATCCTTGAAGGACATCCTGACAGGAGCAAAACAGCAGAAAAAGGTCTGGTATGATAGTAATGCTACAGCCCAAGGGTATGCTGTGGGACAGCAGGTTATGGTGCTCATTCCTGTCAGACACAATAAGTTGCAGGCATTCCAAAAGCTTAAAGGGGCTTTGGGAGGACCCCTGAGTTAGTGAGTCTAGATTACATTAAATAATTTGTTGTGTAGGTGGATGCTTCAAAACTTGGGGTGGGGGCTGTACTCAGACAGGTTTCCTCAGGGGGAAGAGAGCACCTGGTTGTATATCTCAGCCATAGACTTCAACCCAGGGAGGAATGTTATGCGGCTGTATAAAAAGAATGTCTAGCCATAGTATGGGCACTACAGAAAATTCAGCCCCATCTGTATGGAAAGAAATTCAACATGGTTCAAGACCACAATCCCTCAACATGTGTACATCTGCCAGCCAGCAAAATGCCAAGTTATTAAGGTGGAGCCTAGGGTTGTAGCCATATAACATGACATTGCAGCACCATAATGGGGTCAGCAATGCTAAAGCAGATGGGCTGTCAAGACAGGGTATAGAGATCAACATGTCCCAGACAGGCCCAAGCAAGGTTTTTCCAGAGTCACTTGAAAAACTAGCTTTAGTCTTCAAAGGGGGAGAGATGTGATGATATGAAGTAGTGCCATCTGTGCCATTGTGAGTACGGCACTGCATATGTAACATATGCCAGCATAGTTAGCTGGAGTTTTGTAAAGAATTTTATGTCATTTGACTATCACACTGACTTGTACAGATGCTTTAGTTAGAAATGTATTTGTACAGTTGCTTATGCTAAAAATGTGTCAACAGTGCTTCCTGCTAGACAGAAAAGAGATATACATGTATGTCAGACAGTGTTGTTATAATTGATTAAACATATATATTTTAACAGAGAATTCTGGAAGGGAAAAGGTTAACCTCTGTCAAGCTAATTTTGATAAATATGTTGAAAATTAAATGGGTTGGTTTAGGCCATAAAGATTTTATCTTACAGGTCTGACTGCAGCCAGAGACAAAAATGTCTGGGAAAACCAGGAATAGGAATCTTACTGTATTGTCCTTAGGGGTGAACTAATGGCTACCATGGAATTGTGGAAGTTTCTGAAATTGTTTTATAGCTTTCAGATGCTGCAACAGACCTTGGCAAAGCTCTGGGTGTGTATTGTACCAGAGTCAGGTGACCAGACGTGATGTCATTCTTTAACCAGCACCAAAATGATTTTTTTTTTTTCAGATATTAGTGAGAGATACGACAGAACTCTCACAGCAGCACTGTTTTTCAGAACCTGACAGGAAAGACCTCTCTCACAACCTCACACCTCCTTTTGTCTTGCTGTGGTAAGTAACTTAACTAGAAAAAAATAATTGTTTAGTCAGTCAGGAAAATATAGTGAGATTAGTTAAGCATTGTTTTTCTGCATCTGTGTGACTTTATCCAACTGTGTAATTTTTTATCTCCTGTGACAAACTCTGGTGTTTATCATAATTAGCTATTCAGTATTCTCATGCTTTCAATTTTGCTATTTATTAAATATGTCTATACCTTTCATTGTGGTCGGTCTTTTAGAGAATACTTTTAACATCTTAACAGCACTTATGCTTATTTTAGTGACACTGTGGCCACTCCTGAAATCATTGCTACATTGGTCAAATGCTATCATTTGTTAGTATTAATTTTACTCAGTATAATTGGGTACCCTTGTAAGAGCCATAGAGTAGTTGACTGGTGGCAGTGTAATTACCTTATAGTCTGGGCAGAGGGGCACAGCTGGTAAAGCTGTGCCATGTGTGGGTGTGAAAATGAAATATCCAAGTGTGTGCATCATCTATTTGGAACAGGGACACAGAGCACCAAAGGGGTCAGTGTGGAGTCTTGTTAGGGGCATGGAGAGAGTCTAGCCCCAGGTCTGGAGTGGACTCCCTGTGTGCTCTTAAGGGAAATTGTGCTTGGTGCAGAGAGCTGCATCTGAAAATAGTGTGTGTAACCTATTTTTGTTCCTAGTGGTTGTCCCTCACAAGTGTCAGTGTGAGGATTGAGGCTCCTTGATTACTGGCCTTACAGCAATTACTAGGAAATGGAAATCAAAGTCTAAACCAACTGTATGCGAAGTAGTGAATATAGTAATAAAGATAAAAACAACTGGAATTGGGATCTTTAGAAAAGGGTAGATGCCAATTACATAGAAAAAAATGGGAATTGTGGGGACAATACATATAGGGGAGGAATGATGTTTAAAAGAAGGCAGGACTTAAATGAGCTATGTAATGTTTGACTGACAATGATTGGGTAGATAAGTTATGTATAATGTCTGCAACTAAAATTAAATGATATTATGTTTGCAACTAGGATTATGTTGATATGGTTTGTTTTCATTTATATAAATGCATGACTATGTCATGTGATAATTTAATAAACACATTTCTTGTTTAAAAAAAAAAGACATTATGACTCCCCTGTACTGGTTATACTCTAATATGATGTGAATGCTTGCAATAAAATACTGAAATGAAACAGACTGTCATGCATACACTGGACTGCATCTGAAATTGTTTTCTGAAATGCACCGCAATATTCATAAAATTAAAAAATAAACACATGAAACGTCAATAGTTACTCATTTATTTTGTTCTGGGTGCATAGAAAATGGCAGTGAACATCATGAAAGAGGAAGGGAATGGAAAAATAAAAGTGTAGACATTCTCTCTGTTTCATTATTACACAATCTCATTAAAAACAAAATTAATCTTTTTATTAGCATTTAGAAGAGCTCTTTTGTGGTGTTAGCGGTTTCAAATTCATTGCAAAATGACATACTGCATTACAAATGATGGCACGCGTACTGTGGTTCATGAGGCAGACTCATATTTACAACAATGAAATAAATTTACAAGAAGGAATACCATACATGATTTTCTGTAGTTAGCATCTGAACAAAAGGAAAAAAAAAACAGCATTTCTCTGTACAAACTTGAAAATTGGACTTATTCACAATGGGAAACATTGTCCATTCTGCCTGAACCTACACATCATTAGGATCAGATTTACTAGCGCAAACCTTTCATCACATGGCCCACACCTTCACCAAACTACAGGCTCTACAAGTTAACAGATCTATCATCTACACAGAGCAAAGACTCCATTTCTGTCTTGCAGATTCTCTTCCTGTGATCCCTCCAAAGTTGCACTCTTCCTTCTAACCTTCCTTTGGTTCACATTCACATTTTCTCCATCGATGAAAAACCCCAAACAAAAACGAACATTCAGTTCTATTAAAAGAAAGGCAGAGTTTGTTTTGTATTTGTCCTCCTAATGCTACACCCAAGAGTCTGGCGACCCTGGGTACTGCTCTACTCTGTACGGTCGGGCAGCAGAGTAGAAATCCACATAATTGGTTGTGGATTTGAGTCCGTGTTGTGCAGCATAATCTGTTGTGGAGGAATATTGTACTTGGTCATCAAAATAAGGATCTTCATAACTGTGCGGTGATGGTAAATACATTCTGTAGGCATCGTAATTTCTTCTGTTTTTGTCATCTTGGGGGTAATACAGCTGTTGATGCTGAATTAAGAAAAAAAATATATGAGGTATATGAGTATTGAAGATGTTATCTTCAATATGAATTAGAAGTGCATACTAATATTAGAATTCATAATTTACAGACCTTAAGAGCATTCATACTAGCAAGATTAGCATATTAAAAATTTAAGCTTATCATTACAAACTGTGTGATCATCTGTAATCAACCACAACCTGCCTTCTCTTCTACTGTAAAGGAGGAGCTACATGCTGAACGGTTAATGACAAAACTTTAGACAAAACAACCACATTTTATTGAACATAACAATGTATAAGGTTATAGGTTTGTTTGAGTAGATACAAATTTATGCCAGAACCGTCATGTACAGGCCTGCTTGATTTAGGAGATGAGTACTATTAAGTGCTTGAAAAGGGAGGCATGGAATTTTGAGTGCCTCCACTTAAAGGTGTATATGGTTAGGCACTGTAGGCTTCTTGTAATCATCCTCTTACTACTGTTCCTGTGTTTTTGTGGATGCTGTCTCTGCCATCATCAAGTCATGCAACTAATTAATTAGTTTAAAAGTTACAGTTTCAGAAGCAATATGTTAATGCTCATCAAGATGGAAGCTGAGGCACACTGTCTGTACAGATACTTAGTCGACAGTCTATAAAGTCAACAGGTGCATGCGATCTTACAATCTTCAGAGTTGGGGAATATTTCCTTTCTCTGGTAGTGTATGAATGATTGAGATAGTATATATAATTAGCATGGGGTGTGGGGCAGGCTTGTCCCCCCCACACACAAAAGAAAAAACACTCTTAAAAGTGCACATTTGGGTGTTTCATTTTTTAAAAAGTACTGTATATGTATGTATGTATGTGTGTGTGTGTGTGTGTGTGTGTGTGTGTGTGTGTGTGTGTGTATATATATATATATATATATATATATATATATATATATATATAAAATTAAAAGCACCAACTGTAATATATATATAAAATTATATATACACACACTCACATAAATATACATACACACACATATATACATATATCTATATGTAAACAACAAAGCATGAGCAAATGTACACCTGCTACTCAGAGAGAGAACTATAATGTACAAAAAAAATTATTAATACCATGGTACAACAATTTAACA
This sequence comes from Protopterus annectens, assembly GCF_019279795.1. Classification (NCBI taxonomy): domain Eukaryota; kingdom Metazoa; phylum Chordata; order Ceratodontiformes; family Protopteridae; genus Protopterus; species Protopterus annectens. The sequence continues at coordinate 1,138,932,852 of NC_056737.1, forward strand.
AAAGAGTTGTTAGTGCTGTAAAGAGGGAGTTCTTCCCGGTGTACACTCACATACACCACAAAACACGCTGCACATGAAACAGATATACTACTTACTCTACTGCCAGGTGTACAGAGCACTGCAGCCTTTGTAGGTACACTGCTGCAGGTAATGTGTGGCATCAACATGTACTGACAGCAGTTCAGTCATGGGATTCTCTTGGGGTGGAGAGCACCTAAAACTCGTTAGGTCACTGGCTATTTGAAGAAGACAGGCCTGGGAGAAGTCAGATTTGGGAATGTCTGGATCTAGGTTATGAGAATATCATGGCATGGTGGTCTGACATAACCAGTGAAGGGGTGGCAGCTAGTGTGCAGCATACTGAAGCTATATTAGAAGGAATAAAAAGTACAGTTGTGTACACTTACAATAAATGTAGATGTTCGAGTGTATTCACTGTTGCAGTCATCACACTTGGGTTATCCTGCCAGGGGTAGCCCTCAGTCAGCCCGAATACCAGAGGCTTAGTATTTCTGCGTCAGTTGCTGTCGCTCCAGGACTGACGGTCAGGTCATCAGTGGTATAAAATCAGGCAGCTGACACCATAACATCAGTTTTTCTTGCCCCGTCAGGAGCCCCCAAATAGGGAGCTAGTGGTTATGGTGGAAGAACACCACCAGTAGAAAGTAAATACCAAAAATTCCCTGTAAGGAGTGAGGAAGAGAGAGAGAGAGAGACAAGGGGAATGGGGGGTGGGAAACCAGGACTGCAACAGTGAATACAGTCGAACATCTACATTTATGGTAAGTGTACTATGTTCTTCATGTTTTGCTGTTGCAGTCATCACACTTGGGTTGATTCCCAAAGCTGAAGAAAAGGGTGGAGGCAGTCAAGAAGACTGGGGGCTGGCTAGGATGCCCTGCAGGACTGCAGTTGCAAAGCCTGCCCTGGTTTTGGAGAAGATAGGCAGATGGTAATGCTTGGTGAAGGTATGAAAAAAAAAAGTCCATGTTGCAGCGTCCAGGATGTCCCTGGTGGGGACCCCTCTGAGAAAAGCTGCAGAGGTGGAGGTTGCCCTGGTGGAATGTTTCCTGACCCCCTTAGGGGGCGGTTTCCCATGGTGTTTGTAGCAGAAATGGATGCGGTGTGCCATCCATTTGGAGACTGATTGTTTGGCCTTGCCCTCTGCCCCTGCTGCAAAGCTATCAATTGGTCAGTTTTCCTAAAAGATTTAGTCCCATCCTGGTAGAATCTGAGCTGTCTTTGCACATCTAGAGAATGCAGAATTCTTTCCCCTTTGTTTTGTGGGTTAGGGAAAAAGGTGAAAAGGTGGGCAAATGAACTGATTGGTTGAGAGCCACACTGGACATCAGTTTAGGCATGAAAGTTGGTTTAGTCCTGAGGGAGACCCTGTCAGCATGAAAAATGATGAAGGGCTCTATAGCTATGAGTGCTTGTAGCTTTAAAACTCTTCTAGCTGAAGTGATGGCCAGAAGCAAGGCCGTTTTCCAAGAGAGGAATTTTAACTCTGCTGAAGCTGCAGGCTCAAAGGGGGGTAGGGTGAGCTTTTCCAACACAAAGTTAAGGTCCCAAACTGGGGTAGGAGCTCTTCTGGGTGGCCTTAAATTGTTAGCCCCTCTTAGGAACTGTTTGACGAGAGGGTGTGAGAAGAGAGGTGGCTCTGTGCTGTAATGAGCAGAGATGGCAGAGGCATGAATTTTAATAGAAGAGAAGGACAGGCCCCTGTGTAGTAGGACTGCTAGGTAAGCCAGGATGAGAGGTAGGGAAGGCTGTGCTGTTTCAGCTCCTTTAGCCTGGATCCAGGTGCAAAACCTTTTCCACTTGTCCGCATAGGATTTTCTAGTGCTGGGGCATCTGGCCTCACATATAACATCCAGGACTTGTTTGGTTAGGCTGGCAGCTGGAAGAGAGGTCAGGGAATAAAAGCCAGGCTGCCAGGTTCAGGGTCTGCAATTGTGGATGCATGAATTTTCCATTCTTCTGGGTCCGGAGTGTTGGGATCTGAGGTAGATGCCATGGTGGCAGGGGTGACAGGCTGCACACCAGAGGGTAGCAGTGCTGGTGTGGCCAGTCTGGGGCAATCAAGATTGCCCTTGGTTTTTCCTCAATTATTTTGAGCAGTACCCTTAAAATTAGTGGTAGAGGGGGAAATGCATAGATAGGATTAACCATTGGAGGGATAGAGCATCTACTTACCAGGTCCTGCTGTGATGTTCCCTGGTGCAGAATTTGCAGAGCTGGTGATTGTTGTGGGAGGCAAAGAGGTCCACTTTCGGGGTGCCCCATTTCTGGCTTACAAGGTTGAAGGTTCTGTGGTCCAACTGCCACTCATGTGGGTCTACCAGGTTTCTGCTTATGTTGTCTGCCAGAGAGTTTAGGGAGCCTGGCAGGAATTGTGCTAGCAGGTGAATTTGCATGGCTGAAGCCATGTGCCAAAGGGTCATGGCGAGTCTGCAGAGAGGATAAGAGTGAGTTCCTCCCTGCTTGTTGATGTACCACATCACTGTGGTGTTGTCTGTTTTGATCACTAGAGGCCCCGGGGAGAGTAGGGGTCTGAAAGCTGTCAGAGCATGCTGCACAGCTAGTATCTCTTTTTGGTTGATGTGCAGATGTACTTGATTTGGGCTCCAATGGCCCTGAATGCACCTGGTGTGCACCCCAGGCATAATCTGATGTGTCTGTGGTGAGGGTGTGGGCTTGTGAGAAGGGAAGACCCTTGTTGTGGTTGCATGCTGCTACCCATCAAAGAAAATCTTTCCTTAGACAGAGTATCATAGGTATGATAGTTTCCAGGTCTTGAGAGTGTTGATACCAAAGGCTTTTTAGGTACCAATGTAGTTTCCTCATATGCAGTCTGGCATATGGAATGAGTAGAATGCAGGAGGCCATGAACCCTAGAGCTTGCAGGATTTTCCTTGCGGATAACTGGGTTCTGGTGGCCAGTTGAGAGAAGTAGCCTGTCAGGTAGGCTTGTTTTACTGGAGTAAGGAATGTCATCTGGGATGCTGTGTCCAGGCTTGCTCCCAGGAATACAATTTTTTGAGTGGGGACTAGTTTGGATTTCTTTTCATTTATAGTATACCCCAGGGAGTTCAGTAGGTCCTTTACAAATGTCAGGTGCTGGAACAGCTTTTCCTGACTGCCTGAATCAGGCAGTCATCTAAGTAGGGGTAAATGTGAATATTTCTTTGTCTGCAAAAAGCAATGGCTGGAGCCAGGCATTTTGTAAAAACTCTGGGAGCAGTGGATAAGCCAAAGGGAAGCACAGAGAACTGAAAGTGCATAGATCCTGCCCTGAAACGTAGATATTTCCTGCAAGATTCCCTGATTGGGATGTGTATGTAGGCCTCTTAAGTCTAGGGTGGCTAACCAAGCATTCTTGGAAAGCATAGGAAGAAGCTGCTGGAGGGTGAGCATTTTGAATTTTGGTATCTCCAGGAAGGTGCTTAGAATTGATAGATTGAGGATTGGGCGCCAGGTGCCCTCTTTTCTGGGTACCAGGAAAAGCCTGGAGTAGAAACCTTGGCCTAGATGGTCTGCAGGAACAGGCTGCACTGCCCTCATGAAGAGCAGGGAATGGACGTTTTATTTTTTTGGCCTCTGCCCACTGGTTTGGAGGAAGATCTGGGAACCCTTTTGGGGTTGGCAGTGTGTGGAAATAAAATTTGTATCCCTGGGACACTGTTGAGGACCCATCGGTCATTGGTAATAAAGGTCCAGTTGTTTGCATGGGAGGAGAGTTTTCCTCCTAGGGGCACAAGCAGGTGGGCAGAGATAAGGGGTGGAGGTGTAAAGTCATTGTGAGTTTTTCCCCCAAGGGGGTGGCTTAGCGCTCCCTGTTTTTGAAGTGGAGGAATTCCATTGCTTTGATCTCTGCATTCCCTGGGACTGCTGTCTGCTGGGTCTGCTGCCCCTAGGCCTTGGCTGAGCTGGCCTGGAGTGGGCCAGAAAGGACCAGTGCTTGGAAGGGCAATGCCTACTGAACCTCAGAGGCTGGACCTGTATGAAGTCTAACTGTCTGCATAGATTTGGCTTATTCTTCCATCTTTTTTTAAGCCCTCTTCTGCCTTGGTGCCAAACAAATTGTCTTTGTTCAATGGTGCGTCCAATAGTTTTGATTTAACAAGGTCTGTTCCTTAAGCCAAGCATGCCATCTAAGTACAGAATCAGTGACTGCTGCCCTGCAAGAAGCTTCTATGGCATCAAAGCCACATTGCAAGGTGTGTTTAGTAACTTGGCTTGCAGAATGCATAAGCTCTTGTAATTCTTTACTTTCTGCACACAGGAAAGGTAAATATTTTTTGTTTGAGGAGTTCCATGGTACGTTGCTGGTACTTCAGCATGTGGAACTGACAATTTAGTGCCCTAATAGCAAGAGCTGCAGAGGTGTATACTTTTTTACCCCATCTGTCTAAGGCGTGGGAATCCCCGTCCAAAGGGGTGGGATTCTTAGCTGTGGCTGCTGTAATTCCTTTAGGTCCTTGGGAGATGACCTCTGGGTCAGCAGTAGGATTTTTGAAAAGGAATTTGTGAGAGTCAGGACTCTGTAATACCTGTCAGGTTTCCTGGGAGCAGGAGGAAGGGTGTCAGGAGTCAAACTGGATTCCATAAAGGCATCATCCACAACATCCAAGACAGGAGGAATAGCTAAAGGTCTGTGCTGTGGTAAATCTAAGAATTCCCTGAGTCTCTTTTTGGACTGAGGATAGTCCTGACATTCTCATTGGATATGTTCCCTTAAAGTATGTAGGGTTTCACCAAATGAACAATCCTCTGGAAGAGGGCAGAAGGAACGGACTCCTCTGCATCTGAATCCTCATAACTAGATAGCAGTTGCATGCCTTCATATTCAGAATCCTCAGAGTCATCGGATAAAACTGCTGGGGACAAGTCACTTTTTCTTTTGGAAGGGGTAGGCTGGCTTCCCCTAATAAGCATGATAAGGTCTTCTGCCATTTTAAGCATTTGAGATTGAGGCATGGAAGCAGGTGCCTGAGCTTAGGTCATCAGTTTTTTGGGCGTAGTTCATACCCTGGGGGCCTTAGAAACTTGGTAGTTTTAGAAAGAACTGAAGAAGCGAAAGAAGTCGTCGGTTTGTCTTGAGTATCGGTAGTGTGAAGAACTTCCTCGGAAGCTGGTGCCTGCTCAGTGGCTCCGGACCCATCCAAGGTAGAGACATCCGCAGGATCCTTAGTCAAAGGAGAGTCTTGTGGCATACCAGACTCCGAATGGGTCTCGGTAGTAGTCTGCGAATCCACAGAAGCGGCCATCAGGTGCTGCGAAAGCCCCTCACTGAGGACTGGAGAACTGAAGACTAGCTTAACAGAAGCTTCGTCGGCAGTTTTGGACCTATGCGATCTGTCTGTCTTTATCCTTACATCTTTTCAGCAGATCAGTAGTCGGATGGCTTACCGAAGCCATATCGAATTATGGGGACCAAGAGCAAAAATATTTAGCTACAATAAGGGCCTGACAACGTATAATTCTGGCGTTGAACAAAGCACAAAAGCGACAGCGAGGTACGTCGTGGTCTGGGCCTAAACAGGTGACGCAGTAAGAATGGAAGTCTCGGTGTGGTATTTGCTTTCCACAGGCGAAACAATTGTTAACTTTTTCTGACATCGGTTAGAGCAAGAAAAAAGGATCCCCAATGGGGTACTTAGCTTTAGAAGACTTCAACTTCAATTCGGAAATACAACTCGGGTAGCGGCCGACCGGCACTCATGCGAACTGCTTCTGCTTTGGGCTCCTCAGCAAGAAAGACTGATGTAATGGCGTCGGCTGCCTGACTTTATACCACTGACGACCTGACGTCAGTCCTGTAGTGACAGCAACAGACGCAGAAATACTAAGCCTCTGGTATTTGGGCCGACTGAGGACTACCCCTGGCAGGATAACCCAAGTGTGATGACTGCAACATTGAAACATGAAGAACATCTGAGTAGATTTGCATCTCTAGATGGGCAGGGTACTACCTGTTCAAGAGAGTTTGAGTTGAAAGGTCAAAGAACTACACATGCTGGTCAACTTAGGATGGGTAATTAAAATCACCCACAAGGACTAAATTTTTTAACACTGGTGGACTGTTTGAGAAGACAGACATTATGGACTGTAGAGGTCACAGACAGGAAATAATATGTCAGACGGATTAGCTTATAGCTACCAGAATATACAGGAGTTTGAGATGACTGTCTTGCAGAATTAAACAGGAGATGATGTCCTTTTGAATAAACAGGTTTACTTCCCCCACCCAGGGGAACAGTTATTCACAGTGAAGGAGCTAAATGAGTAAGTGGCTAATTAACGCCAGGCAAACAGGAAGGATTTCCCCTGGACTGGAGCCATGTTTAAGTAACTACACAAATGTGGATGTTTAAGAGTCATGAGAGCTTCTAGTGCAGGCAATTTTCTGTTCAGGCGTTTAGAACTGCATAGTTGACTGGAATTTTGTTATGTTGGGAGAAGTATGAGACTGACTGTGCCTGAAAAAAAGTACTATGGATATAGAAAATGTCTTGGGCAATATATGGAAGCCATGGAACAGAGGTGCAGGCCATCTCTAAAAAAAAACAGGTAGGACCCTTCACCATCTTTCTATGTGCTGACACACATTAGACACCCCCTCCCCCCAGGGAATGACACCAATTACAGAGATGATTGCTAAATTTGGTTTTATGTTTTTATCATAACATCATATACAGTGATAGCAGGACACTGCTCAAGATTAGCAATTTTTCAGTCTCCAATACATACAAGGAGAGATCAGCCATGCCGCTGTTCTTATATTTCAAGCTGGAACATCAAAGGCTGTTCTCTCCCACATGTGTAACATTCAGGTTGCATACACATCTGGGGTGAAAAGATCCAAGTGCCTTGGTGATACCACAAATCCTAGCACTTGAGATACGGCTGAATGCTACCTGATCTTTGCTCTGCTTGGTGAATGGATCATCAGTACATCTAACTACTGAGTCACCCATGATAAGGATATAAATGTTTGTTAGTATGCTCAGGCAGCTTTAGGAACTGTTGAGCATTGTCTTGGTGACGCATGATTGTGGTGGAAACATGTTTTTGGGTGAGGTGTGATTGTGCTGCAGATGTCTGGGTACATTGCGTGTTCATGAGCTTGTGATGTTTTGAGAAAGGTTTACGAAATGAGTTTGGTGTTAGTGGCATGAATGCATGATGTGGTTGTATGAAAATGGAGTGAGCATCAGTAAACAAGGTAGATGAGGAATGGGAAAGGTCACACGTGAATTCACTGTCTGGCAGAAATAAGGGTTTGTTATGAGCAGCCATTTGACAGCTCCTGTATCGTCTCACAATGCATAATGCTTGGAAGCTAGCAACAGAATGTGCCCAAATGGACAGAGGTCTCATGCCATCTAATAAACTGACAGGGAGGTTGGCGTAATTAGGTATACTGTAATATGTAGTCTGAATACAGTAAAAGTACCTTATCTAATCATTAGATAGACAAATGCAGCAAGGGTGATCTGGGTATATGGAGAAAAAAAAAAGGTACAAGTGGACACAGTTTAATATCTGGTTCTAGCACAATATGTGCTGTCCAATGAAGACAACTGATCGATCAGTTATATGGTATATGGCACCAAGTATAGTCAAAGGAAAATGACCTAGAAGTATTCAAGCTCCAAAGTAAAATGGGTAATCAGTGTTAACATAATTAGTACAACGTGGCAGGAAACAAGTGCAGGTGCCACAAACTTTGGCCAATACTATACAGCCAGGGGGCAGAATAGGTTAAAAGTTCTAGTGTTGCCAGGGCAATAAGGTGAGATAATGACAAAAGTTACAGACACAGATACCATCTGCTTAGTAAGTACCAGTACATAGCAGACAACTCAACGCTCTGTGGCTACCTTACAGCATAGGTTAATACAGATATACGTGTGATGCAGCAAAACTGTGATCCATGCAATGCAATACTTGCACTGCACATTGTCAGTTGTGATTGGTGTACTCCCCAGAAAACAAATGTAAAATAAAATACTAAACAAAACATCACAAAACTAGGAATTATCAGGGCAACTAGCTCTATTAGGCCATTAGTAATTTAAACACTGGAATAATGTTCATTTCCATTCTCTCTCAAGAGAAACAGCAATGACCCGGAAATGGTAATTAAAAAAAAAAATCCACTAGCTAGGCATGCAGTTTAATCACAATCACTTAAGATGTCAAGAGCAAGGAAAGTATAAAAACACAAGTCATTTTCCTGGTGGTCTAGGGATTGCAGTTTCAGTCAAATCCTGCAAGTTTGAAACACAGCTGCAGTGTGTTCAGAAGCACAACACAACTGCTACTTGCTCATTGGAAAATCTTCCTACATTTCCTAATAGTGTGCTATTTTCTTCAATGCAAGCATTTCTCGGTATTATCTTAGCTACGGGTCTCCTTCACTTAGTCTGTCATTTTAGCGAATACCTACTTATCGAACCATTTTAAGCTAAAGTTGACTTCAACAAACGATCGTTTCAGCGAGCTTTCACACAGGGAAAGAAACTAGTCTGCCATCATCTAAAGTATGCCCTTTTCAGAGTTGGTATATTTAGTTAGGGGGTGGGGGCACAGCCCCCCACTTAGCTTTAAGATTTTTTAGTTTTTTTCACCAGTTGGTAACTGACCTACTAACATTTTTCTGTGTGTGAAAGTTCACTGAAACAATCGTTTGTTGATGTCAGCTTTCACTCAAAAGGGTTCGATAAACAGGTATTCGCTAAAATGACGTTTCAACTAAGTGATATAGACCCCTTAGCTACTCTGAGTATATGTGTTTTTATTTGATTACTGTACACAATTGTTTCATGCTTCTAAATTTTGCCTCTGTTTTTGCTGACTGCATTAGTCATTTTGTTTCTAGCTTGAATCACTGATACACAAGTGCTAACATTTATAAAAATATTTTCAAATATCTTTATTATATCACAATTTAAACAGTAGAACAGAAACACAAACATTAATAGAAAACAAAACAGTGACTTTCTCATTACTTTCATGCAGTATACATATATTTTTCTTTTTAACATTTAGCTTTCACTCTAACATTACAATAAATTGCTCAATTTCTGTCTTCCCTTAAACCTAACTCCTCTTCCTGATCATTATTTTGCATGTACAGTTCCCATAAATTCTATTTATTTCTACCCAATTTGCACCTTCCTTCTTCTAAAGATCCCACCTCCAGTTCTTTAATCTCCTTTACCATATTCAGTGTTTCAACAGAAATGGATTTTAGTTTCTGTTTTCTAGTAATTACTTTTTTGGCAGCCAACAGCATTACACTTAGTAAGGCCTTATTATGTATAGGCAAATTCAAATGCTGTGTCCCAGCTCGAAACAACCATTTCCTTAGTTATAACCACTTGCTTCCCCTAACATTAATGACAAATTGTAGGAAATTGTTAAAATCTTCCAACTCATCACACTCACAAAAAAATGTTCTCAGTTTCCTTTCTCTTTCTCATCACACCTCCAGCATTTACTATCTGAGGAAAGATTTTTGAAGTTTGCTTGGGGTATAAAATACCTATGCAAATACCCCAAGCAAAAATAATAGACCTTCTGGACTTTGTTAAATACTAAGGAGCCATACAAATGTCCACCCACTGTTCCTTTGTAAATTGTCTTTACAAGCTTTCTTCCCAATGTTTTGAAACCTTATCTGATTCTTATAGTTATCCTACAGCATTTTATAGCCCCTACTAATTATTCCTTAACAGCAGCTTCTGTTTTAAGACTCAACTAAAAACTCTAGCAGAACTGGTATTTCACTTAGCACTCCCCAGACACTTTCTCTTGGCCTATGTTCTGATATCAGTCCCTGGTAGGGAAGGCAGTCTCACTTGCAGTTCTAATTTCTGCTTGGCCTCAACCAACTCTATTACCTTTCTCTCTTCGTTATTTGTTCACAATACTTTGGTTTGTTTGCTAATTTTCCCCAGTAAATTCCAGACCGCCTCTTGACTATTTTCTGTAACCCTACTTGCAAAAATACCCTTTCGCCACTCCCATGTTGGGTTAGTTCTTAAGAGTACTTTCTGCCATTTTATTAAAACAAAAATATGTATGACTGTTGTTGCTCTCCTTATGGACCTGCATTCAAACTCCTACTCTCTCTCTATTTCTCTAACTTGTGCCCCCTCCCCCCCTGTTTCATCATCATCCCTTTCCCTTTATTTATAACCTGCTTACGTTATTGTGTTTTGTGCAAGCTTTTAATGCGTAGCTCAAAAGTATCCTCAAATCAGGTAACGTTAAACCACCTTGATCTATGGGAAGAATCAACTAATTCCACTCAGCTCTTGCCCTCTTCCCCTCCCAAGTAAATTCCTTCAATTCTTTAGCATCCAAAACTTCACTGGCTGATAAAAAAAAAGTCTTTCCTGTATGCAAGACTGAAGACACTAAAATCATTTCCACTACTTGCATCTTACTATCCATAATCAACAGCTTTCAGTTTCTTAGTGCTTGTATTATCTTTTTAGTCTCTTCCCACATATGCTTAGCTGCCAAAAAAGAATAATTTTAATCCATACACTTCAATACTTCATCTTATAATGATTTTTCATTTACAAGATAATATCCTCGGCAAATAAAACAAACATTTCTTGATTTCTATACTAATTACATACTTGAATTTGAAAGTCACTTATTTTCTTAGCTAATACAAAGCAAATAAATTGGAGATGACACCCCTTTCTTGTTTCTGTTTGATACAGCTTGTCAGACAGGAACCTTCCTACACCTTAATTCTTGCCTCAAAGTGCTTCATATATCCTTTTAATTAATCCCGTTACTCTACCAGAAAATACAAATGCTACCATTGCTCTATTCATAAAATAAGCCGTGGTGGTGCAGCGGTAGCATTGTTGCCTCACAGCAAGAGGTTCTCCCGTTCGATTCTTGGCTGGAGCGCCTTCTGTGTGGAGTCTGCATGTCCTCCCTGCGGTCAAGTGACATGCGTAGAATGGGCATGCCTTCATTGAAGGTTGGGCGTTGAGCTAGCACCTCGGCACCCGTGTAAAAAAAAATCTACTGCTAATCATTAGCGGACCGGAGTTCCGCTGTGGTGACCCCTAACCGGGAAAAGCCGAAAGAAAAACTCCCTATTCATAAAATCCCATCTGACATCAAATGCTTTCTCTGCATCAAAACCCACCAACAATAGTGATGAAAATGCATAAGAAAACTTTTGAGAAAAAAATGTGTGATGTTGTTAGCCACTGCCACAAAAATTCATTAAAGCCAGTTACTTGGTCTAATAAATGTCTTCTGTAATCTTACACTACATACATGGATTTGAATGTCTATAAAGTTCAGAAACGGTTATTTCTGTTTGAAAAAGAATATAAATATTTCTCCTCTTAGAAGTGCCTCTGTTTACATAACCTTTTGTTTCTGCTTTGTTCACCAAGTTGCCAAATTGGACTACAGTCCATTTTCAGTGGGACCAGAATGAAAAACTCCTGAAATGAGCATTATAGTAGGTGATATAACATGGAAAGAAAAAGTGGAATACAATTTTGAGCAAATACAGGCACAGATGCACTGTGGCAGGTAACAAAAGCCATACCCAAGATATGTTGACAGATGCACCAAAATGAATGAATTCTGGACAGAGAATCTACTAATCAGTAGGTGGTAATTTACATACAATGTTAGTGGCAAGGAAAGGAAATGCTAAAGCCATTACATACACATAGAAGCTGTTCTACCTTAAAGACAAACAACAACTAGACAGGACTTTGCCAAGCACATTATATGCTAAAAGAAAACTGAAACTAGGAAAGCAACAAAATATTACTGTTTTGGAGATGGGGGTGGGCATCAGTGTTCAGGGACTCCACAATTACAAGCTCAGCCTGCTCAGACATAAAGGCTTGACATCAGTCTTAAAGGACCTTTTTATAATTTTCTGTCAGTTTTTTTTGGGGGAAGCAAGTTCAAGACAAGCAACTAAAGTCTCCATCACTGTTATTTGTCTTTTGCTCTTGTAGACGTACAACTGTTCAAACCCAGAGAAAGGAAGATCTAAACGAACTTCAAACCAGTTCGGTGCAAAATCGACTGTGGCACATATTGTACCATACAGCAGCCTGTGGTTAAACAGATGAAATGTTTTCATTAAACTTCAACTTGCAAACAACAAGCGAATGTTTTAAAAGATTTCATCTTAAAGCTTACGCAATGGCAAATTCAACTACATTAATATTTGACCTCTGTCTAGTGCAGATAAATAGTAGCTGTTGTTTTTATGATATTAATTTATATAGATATAATTTTCACATTTTTCTAAATATCTCAACAAGCAAGTAACACAGAACTCCTTAGCCTCATATGGAAGCTCTCAACTAGATGAATAAAATACTGCTGACTGTATGTGTGTAACTTGAAAGGCTGCTGAGATACTGTAAGTTGTTTACAAAATATTACAAATGTAATAGTTGCTGTGTTTACTGTGACTTACAAAAATCGGATAAAGACCTAGAACCTAAAGAATGCTACCACTATAAAAATATTTTGTGCTGAAAAGTTTGCCATTTATACTTATTTCATAACCCCTACGGTTCCAGAAATATGAACATTTGTTTGAAATGGGAGGACATAATTTGATTCTGTCAAAAGACTTAGCCTCCGCCCATTGGAAGTTACAGTACAAACTTCCTGAGCTCCATTGGAGTGAATGAGTTAAAGCTTTTTTGGGTACCTACATTAAACTGGTGAATTTTTACTGTTGATATCTGCCTTTCAAAGAGAGGCTTCTACAGCTCTGACATGTTATTGTAGTACAGCTGGATCAGTTTTCAAGAGTATACAATAATTTTTAACTTTGTTGTGCTGGAATGGTCTGGTCAGAGGCAGCAAGCTAATGTAAGACAAGGAAGAGGTTGTGACATTACCAACCTACTTTGTAAATCAGTGTCTATGTGTGACTACAGTAGTTTTAATCAAGATGCCGTTCTTGTTGGTAAAACAGCATTATAGTGCACTGAGCTGAGTGTGATGTAGGTGAGTCCAAGAGCAATTAGTGCACAGTCTAAGTAATTGTGGCCAGAGAGGGTCAAAGCCCAGTTGAGCAATGTTCAACTGTAACACACTCAAGGCCAACTGCCAAACATAATTACATTACTAGAAGAGGCAGTAGTGAAGACTGAAAGACCATAGCCCCTAGCCCAGGCAGGACCCATGGATTCATGAAAGCAGAAGAAATGAACTATGCACATCTAGTAACTTGTTTAACAACTTTTGTTATCACATTTTAACTTGCATGACTACACATATATTAATAAACATTTCAAGAACATATTTTATTGTCATCTTCATGCATTACACATTTCCTCATAACTTCAATATTAGTTTTTACATTAAACCTTCATATGTTTCAACAGCCACCGACCCTCCAATATCACACATCTCCTTGATCACTGTTTTGTGTGCATTAATTCCAAATATTCCATTTATTGTATGCACTTTACTTCCTCCCTCCTTTAAAGATACCACCTGCATTTGCTCAAGTTCTTTTACAACGCTCAGTACATCCTCTGAAGTTGGTTTAGTTTTTGATTTCCATTTTCTGATTACTGTTTTTTCGGATGCAAACAGGATTAAACTTAAGGCCTTACTAGTCCTCCTGACACTTTCAACCTTAAAAAACTAAAAAACATAACTGCCTTACTTACTGTAATTTGTTCCCCCAGCACTTGTATTAAAGCATTCTGAAAGAAGTCTTTAAAATCAACCAGCTCTGTAAATTCCCAAAATACACATTCCCAGTTTCCTCTCTCTTTTCCTTCACATCTCCAGTCCCCATTCCCCACTAGAGGAAAGATCCCTTGAAGTCTACTAGAGTGTATAGAAATACCCATGCTAATATTTCCAAGCGAATATTCTGAACCATCCGGACTTTGTTGCATACACAGGTGCCGTACAAATTTCTTCCAATTGTTCCTTAATTGTCCATTCTCCTTTTCTAATCCTTTCCAAGAATTTTTTTATTTTATTTATTTGTTTTTTTTATTTTACATTTGTTTACTGGGCAGGTCCGACTGGACATGGGTCCATTTTCAGCAGAGGCCTGGGGAGAAAAGCTCCGAAAACAATACAGTACAAAAGAGACACTATAGCAACATAAAAGGAAACATATCATCATACACATTATGAATACAATCGAGCATACTTAGTAGAGATTAACATTTTTTAAATATCTAATAGTGAGTCATTTCCATTAAAGAATATACAAATATGAATACTTGAGAGATTACAATTTATTTTTTTTTTAGTTCCGTTGCGAGCATAACATTGGCTTATCAGTCAGTTAGTACTGTAGGGGATTTATCATTGGATAAACCAGAAGAGAATGGGGAGCGGGGATTAACCACTTGTAATTAATTCTCATAGTTATCATGCAAAATCACATACGCCCTGCTTATTAACCCTTTAATGACGACAGCACCTACTCGTGAATCCATTAGAAACTGGTCTTTCCTTTTTCAAGCTCTCTTTGTCCGTATTCTGCTATCAGTCCTTGATATGGGGGGAAAACCCCTAACCTGTAAGACACATACTTGCTTAGCTTCCTCCCATTTTATTACTTTTCCTGCACAGTGCAACTGTTCTCAGAACCTTGGATTACTTGGCAAACTTCCTTTAGTCATTTCCAGCTACCTCCTACTTTTTTGGGCACTGTCACTACTAGATAACCCCACTGGAAGGCTCGACTCCAAAATATGAATCTCTCTCTATTCCTTAAACGTTTCTCTCGTTATCATCATCTTTTTCCACTTCAGTCTACATAAATCATCATGTGTTACATATATAAAGCTCACTTGTGTATCCTTAAAATAATCTCCCTTGCTCAACTGGGAGAATCATTTTGGCATATTTAACTCTGGCCCTTTTTTGCCTCCCAAACAACATCTTTTAGTTCCTTATTAACTGTCATTTCAGAACTTCTCACCTGGTTGGGAAAAATTATGCCTGCCCTATATAAATACACACCCAAAGAAACTATAAACAGTTTTGTGACTTGTATCTTATCAAATTCCATGATCATGAACTTCCAGTCTTGTATTTTTACAGTTGGCCATAATCAAGTCTTTGTTTTGACCCAGATCCATGAATGTTTCATATTGCCAAGTCCCCATAAATAGAGATGCTGCTGAATTACGTGTAGGTACAGAATTTACTGCTACTGACATCCTTTTATCTTAATTTGCTTTATGGCCTGAATGTTTAAACCGTTTCAGAATATTCCATACCACCGGGATATCATGTTCTGCCTCTGTCAAATAGACCAATGTCATCTGCAAACAAGGCTATTTTCTATTATTACCACACCAGTTCTATCTCTAGATTTGTGGGTCACTTTTTGTTTTTATAAAGGCTTCAAATATAAGGCAAGTAATACAGACAGGAAAGAAGATTCCTGCCTAGTTCCTCTGCTCAACTGAATTTGCCTGGCAGTACCCCTTCAAAGTTTTATTCTTACATCTGATTCTTCACATATTGTCCTTATTAACACTCATTATTTTACTATTGAACGAAAATGCCGCCACTGTTCTACACATAAAACCACAACAGATCTAATCTTAATACTCTCTCTGCATTCAAACTCAACAATGATGACTTTTCTTTATGTTATGATTCCCTCTGAAACACTACTGTTCTAGTAATACTGTCAAATGTCAGTCTCCACTCCACAAATCACACTGACCCATTATGACTGATTGTAGTAGCATTTTTGCAATTCACTTAGCTAATATACAAATAAATACTTAATAATCATGATTTAAAACAGCTGTTGCTCTATACCATGATGTACCTCTGAAATTCTCCCCCACTTCTGGTAAGGCTATTGCTACTGCCCTCCTTCAGGCAAATTTTTTCACCTTTTAATGCATTATTAAACAGTGCCTTCTAAATCTGTCAGCTGCTTCTTCCTAATTAACAAAAATGCATATGAATGCCATCTGTTCCTGGGGACTTCCTTGTGGACTGACTACACATTACATTATTTTTTATCATCTTTCCTGGCTATCTTTACAATCTTTCCTGGCTATCAACAATTAGGCCTTTTCTTCCTTTAACACTTCTTCTTTCGGCTCCTCACGTTAGGGGTCGCCACAGCGGATCATCTGTTTCCATTACTTCCTGTCCTCTGCATCTTGCTGTGTCACACCAGCCACCTGCATGCCCTCTCTCACCACATCCATAAACCTTATCTTAGGCCTTCCTCTTTTCCTGTTACCTGGCAGCTTCATCCTTAGCATCTTTTTCCCAATATACTCTGCATCCCTCCTCAGCACATGTCCAAACCAACATAATCTTGCCTCTCTGGCTTTGTCTCAAAACTTTCCAACCTGGGCTGAACCTCTAATATACTTGTTCCTAATCCTGTCCACCCTTGTCACACTCAGTGCAAATCTTAACATCTTTAACTCTGCCACATCCAGCTCTGACTCCTGCCTTTTTGTCAATGCCACTGTCTCCAACCCATATAACATAGCTGGTCTCACTACCCTCTTGTAGACCCTTCCCTTAAACTCTTACTGGTACTCATCTGTCACAAATCACTCCTGACACACTTCTCCACCCACTCCATCCTGCCTCTACTCGCTTCTTCACCTCTCTTCCCCACTCTCCATTACTCTGAACTGTTGATCCCAAGTACTTAAACTCATCCACCTTCGCCACCTCTACTCCCTCATCCTCACCGTTCCTCTATCCTCTCTGTTATTCACACACACATATTCTGTCTTAGTCCTGCTGACCTTCATTCCTCTTCTCTCTAGAGCATATCTCCACCTCTCCAGGATCTCCTCCACTTGTTCCCTACTCTCCCTACAGATCACAATGTCATCTGCAAACATCATAGTCCACAGGGACTCCTGTCTGATCTTGTCTGTCAACCTGTCCATCACCACTGCAAATAAGAAAGGGCTCCGAGCTGATCCTTGATGTAATCCCACCTCCACCTTAAACGCATCCATCACTCCCACCGCAAACCTCACCGCTGTCACACTACCCTCGTACATATCCTGTACCACTCTTACATCATTCTCTGACACTCCCGACTTCCTCATACAATACCACAACTCCTCTCTAGGCACCCTGTCGTATGCTTTCTCTAAATCCACAAAGACACAATGCAACTCCTTCTGACCTTCTCTGTACTTCTCCATCAACACTCTCAGAGCAAACATCGCATCTGTAGTGCTCTTTCCTGGCATGAAACCATACCGCTGATCACTAATCATCACCTCCCTTCTTAACCTAGCTTCCACTACTCTTTCCCATAACTTCATGCTGTGACTCATCAGTTTAATCCCCTCTGTAGTTACTACAGCTCTACACATCACCCTCATTCTTAAAAATCGGTACCAAAACTCTTTTTCTCCATTCCTCAGGCATCCTCTCACTTTCCAAGATTTCATTAAACAATCTAGTTAAAAACTCCACTACCATTTCACCTAAACACCTCCATGCTTCCACAGTTATGTCATCTCTTCATAGCTATCCTTACTTCCTCCTTGCTAATCCACTGCACTTCATGATTCACTATCCGCACATTATCTAACCTTCTCTCCCTCTCATTCTCTTCACTCATCAGCCCCTCAAAGCACTCTCTCCATCTGCTCAACACACTCTCCTTGCTTGTGAGTATGTTTCCCTCATTATCCTTTATCACCCTTACCTGCCGCACGTTTACTAGCTTGGTCTATGTGTCTAGCCAATCGGTACAGGTCCTTCTTTCCCTCCTTAGTGTTCAACCTTTCATACAACTCTTCGTACGCCTTATCCTTAGCCACACCTCTGTCTTTGCCATGCACCTCATCTCATTATACTACTGTCTAATTTCTTCATCTCTCTGACAAGCCCACTTCTTCTTCGCCAACCTCTTTACTCTCCTGTACTTCCTCATTCCACCACCAGGTCTCCTTGTCCTCCTTCCTCTTTCTAGATGTCACACAAGCACCTTTCTAGCCATCTTCCTTATTAGCTCTGCTGTAGTCACCCAGCTATTTGGTAACTGTTCACTGCCACCTAGTGCCCGTCTTAACTCTTCCCTGAACTCCACCTCACAATGACCCTTTTTCAATTTCCACCATTTGATCCTTGGTGCTGCCCTCACACTCCTCCTCCTCTTCTTGATCACCAATGTCATCCTACAAACCACCATCCTATGCTGCCTAACTACACTTTCCTCTGCCACCACTTTACAGTCTCCAATCTCCTTCAGACTGGCCCTTCTACATAAGATATAATCCACCTGTGTGCATCTTCCTCCACTCTTGTATGTCACCCTATGCTCCTCCCCCTTATTAAAATACGTACTCACCACAGCCATGTCCATCCTTTTCGCAAAATCCACTACCATCTGGCCTTCTGCATTATTTTGCTTAACACCATACCTACTCATCACTTCCTCACCCCCTCTGTTCCCTTCACCAACATGCCCATTGAAATCTGCTCCAATCACCACTCTCTCACCCTTGGGTACAGTCATCACCACTTCATCCAACTCACTCCAAAATTTTTCTTTCTCATCCATCACACACCCAACTTGTGGAGCATTCCTTTAACACAGCAAATCTAAATTTTAATATTTCCATTTGCACCTTATCCTGAGTTCTCTATTCCACAGCTTTGAATAAATCCCTATAAAATTTCCTAACTATTTTCATCATCTCCTTGGGCTTTCCATGTTTGTCTTTCATGTAGTAACTTGTTTTGGCCCCCTGCTTGCTTATATCTGCCAAAGTATTTATGCATGGCTTCTGCAAAAGTAAATGATGGATCTTGCTGATGCAGAAAGAGTGGACAATGCCTTTAAATGGTGTGGGACAAGAATAGTGCCCATACAGGTTCACAGGTACTTACTAGGCTACAGATCTGTGAGGATCTTAAGAAGCCTAATATTACATCCCAATGATATTTTTTTAGCAGTTATATTTTGTGCATTATTAACAAAGGTGAGCAGAACAAGGATATGCCACTTGTTACCCCTTTCAATACGGGACATGGGTGAAGGAGGTGAATTTATGTTTTCCCCTCCAATTATCCACATTTCATTTGGATAGAGTAAAAGAAGTTCTTTGCTTTATGTGGAGTGGATACCACATTATCCTTGCACAGTTCGCTTTGGAAAAGCTGGAATACTGAAAACAATATCAATCCAATGGGATGACCTAAACTGCTGTAGCGAGCGATTCCTGAAACAGATCATTACTGTTGATGCCACTGATAGCTACATCTAGGAAATCCTTCCTTCTGTCTTAGCAGGAGCCCACAGCAATACAAGAGAATTGTAATTTTTACGTTAAGTTCATCAGAGGTCCCTTCTTCCAGGTATGACGAATGGGTGACTGTTTACATTAGGATGTGAAGCAGCAAGTAATGCACTCAGTGTGACATGGGCTCACATTATAATGTCAGGCTTCTTATTTTCAAATAAATGAATGTTTGTGACAATCAAGTTGTACTTAAGAAAATAAACAAAACAATGTAATGTCCATCGGGGGGCTTATGTCCACCACACCCCCCAGAAGGACTGCAAGGCACTTAAAATTGTGTATGACAGGGAGTGAAGAAGGGCAGCAGCTCCCTTGCTGGATGCATGTGGCCATCTTTCACTGACATCAAGTTAGTAATGACAAACATTAGATTTTCAATTTTTATATGTTAGACTTGAGCTTTTTACTGTTCAAAAAAGTACAGAACTAGAATAACAATTACAAAACATGCTAAGCACTTAATAACAGCCCTAACAAGCTTGTCAGGTCTGCACTGCCCACACCTGCAGAAAGTATGACGGTGTGTCTTAAAGTAAAACATCGCTGAAGAATGTGTCTTTTTTAAATACCTGAAATGAACAGCAGTGTGACAGGAAAGGCCATTTCATCTCCTACTGTACAGAAATTCAAGTGACAAGGCATCAGAATTTCTTAAAACAGTACCAAAATGGAGTTCTGTAAGTACTTTTAACAGTTCAGACTTAGGATGTACAAACACTATTTACGGTGTCATAGCAGAGTAGCAGCTAGTGTTGCCATCTCTCAAAATTGGGTTCTGTGGTTTGATTCCTAGATGTGCTTCCTTCCGTTTGGAATTCATACCCACTAAGAGATGAAATAGGTTGAGATTCTTTCACAACTCCTAACAGGTAGAGAAAGCAAGCATCAGACATAATAACTAAAAAATAAATACGTACATACATATACACACACAATATATATATATATATATATATATATATATATATATATATATATATATATATATATATATATATATATATATATATATATACATACATACATACAAATACACACACATATATATCAACACTCTGCTAAAGTGTAATTTTGGCTGTATATATTTCAAAGGACTTTCTGAGAATGTGAAAACAAACTGAACTCACTGTATACAAACAAAAAAGTCTCTCTTTTCAGCTTCTCTCCCTGCCTGGCAACTATCAGTTTCACCTTAAATGGGGAATCACCCAGGGAGCCATCAAGGGGTCCTGCTGAGGGCCCCTAACCACCACTGCCTCGTGGCCACACACTCTGCCAAAGTATTTATTTGTTTATTTAAGTAGGACTGCAAGACATGACTATTTGCTGCATGTGTGCTTCCTAGCTACAATGCAAAATATTGCTTGGCAGTCCTCTTGTGTAGCTGGCCCAGCACTCACAACATTCTCCCAGGAAAAAAACAATCCAGTGTCAGAGACTCATTCTCACCTCCCCTGCCTGTCACTACAATGCCCAGATCATTAACTGATCTTGGTTCGTCTGGGCAACAGTCAGGGATTTATCCCTTTGTGCCTTGCAGCTAGCATGCATCACCCATTAACAAGTTGTACAATGTCTTTATGTTCTTCACTTTGCTGATATCATGAGACTGTGCATCTCACTCAGTTTTATTTTTCTTCAAAATATGTCTTTTTGTTTTCTGCACCATCTGATCTTTCATAAACAGCACTTTTACAAAATATTCATGTGTGCCCATTTTAAGAAATACTAACCTTTTGCATATTTTTAATTCTTTATTTAAATCTGTAAATACTATCTTAGCCACTGTGAAACATTAAAAAGCCCCCTGCTCTGGATTGTACACGTTATCTGCCGAAAAGTGTTTTAACATGTTCCTTTATATCACAGACCTGTGATACTGAAGTCAGATACTGTGCAGAGTGTTAAGATCCTTTCAGCTGCATTCCTGTTCAAATATATCCCAAAGCGACATCTATTCCCCAAAGGACTCACAGCTATTACCATACTGGCTAGGCTGAGAAAGGCCCACCAAATTGTTAGCTTAGTAACAGTCTATGAATCTATGAATAGTATTTGTTTTATTGTTAACTTAGTTAGCAATAAGTATCTATTCCTTGTTGGATCAGGAATTGCTTGCTGGAAATCTGGCCAGCATAACTATACATTTTATTTGACTCAGCCTTCAAACAGTTTCAAATTTACATTGGAATAACTATAAATTTTCTTCATATTGATCACTGTTGCAGTAGCCTTAGCTATATGGGCTACGTTGTGCCAATGATATAACAGAGTGCCAGCTTTCAAATCTTCAGGGCACCACCCACATGCTCAAACTGTCAAGCAGCTTGAGCTGAGTTGACTAAAAGAAGAGTTCGGGTGTGAAGTCCTTCTAAGCTTTACTGCTGCTGAACAGTATTGCTCCTCTGAGGCTTTTGCGGATTGACGGTCGGCTTGCGCTTTCCTTAGCTAGGCAGACAAGTTTCCTTGGGGGTGGGGGTGGGGTGCAAATTTCCAGTTTCTTACTTTTTACTCATGTTTTATTACTTTCCTCTTCAGGAAAATTATTTTAAAGCTAGGAGCGTTGTGTTTTAATGGATTGCCTCGAGACTGTAATGTACTTTTAAATGGAGCACTTGTTTCTGTAAGTTTAATAGTAGTATTATCTGACACCTATTTTCTGTTGAGAAATTTTGTTTACTTTAATGTTGAGGTTTTGCCACAGTGTTTGAAAGTGCTTTTTACTGGGTTTCTTCTGTTAAAAAAAAGTAACTTTTGTGGACTGTTAGTTTCACTGGCATTGTTGTTGGTTTTCCTCAGGACAGAGGCACCATTTTTGGCTTGACCACAGGAAAGATTGTCACTTCCACAGTTGGTCCTCCTAGCCACAAAAAGAAAAAGTTAAGCAAACAGCCTTTACCAACACAGCAGGCTAGCTCAGCCACAGGTGGGTGACTCTGCTGTGGCCATTTGTTATACCTCACACCACTAATATTTTACTCCAGATCCCCTGGTGTAGCAACTTCAGCCATGTCCTCTGCAGCTGTTGGGGTCCCCTCAGTGGGCAAGGAAAAAAACACACTTCAGTCCCGGCAGAGGGGACAGGGAAGGTTTCCCCTGTTGTGTCAGAACGCTATGCCCATCCCTGGGGAAGTAGTGACATTAGTAATAAGGTTGGCCTCATTTTTCCTGTCAAAAAGAAACAGAAAACCAAGCATGTACCTACTTTTCCTCAAATTTCTTTGGATAGGGTAGTTTAGTGGGACTGGCTCAGGGTTTGATTCAGGCTATTGATCCTTCTTGTATAGTAGTTTCTGGTAAAAGAATGAGGGATACCTCCTTTCCTAAAGAGATTTAAGATTCTGAATCTGAACAGGAAGATGCAGGAATGGATTCAGGGTTTTGCCCTCAGAGTACTGATTCAGACTCAGAGGAGAGCTCTCTTTCTGATTCTCCATGTGGGGGGGGGGGTGTTCTCTTTCTCAGACTACTGCTAGAATGGCTCAGTGTTTTCAGTGGGAGAAAACTTAGGTTTCTCAGTCCCTAAAAATACTACGAGTTGTTACACAAGGATTTTCCAGAACTTACACCCAATTCCTCCTGTCCTGTCTGCCTTACAGGATGTGTCTTACTGCCTGCAATTTTCCTGACAGCCAGCTCTCTCTAAAAAAAGCAGACAGGATGTATAAAATTCCTCAGTCTTTTAAATTCTATACACTATTCCCAAACCTGACCCAGCAGCTATAGCCTTAGTTGACTCCTCGGCTGCTAAGAACTTACTTAATGCCAATCCTGCTCTTTCTAATTAAGAATGGGAAAATTATTCATAGGTATAAGAAAAAAAACAACTTTGAATTTCAGAATTTTAAATGGTCAACCTCATATGTTAAAATTTATTCTGACATACTGTGAAAATGTGAGAAATGTTTTGTCTACAGTTTCTTCCTGTGAAGAAAAATCTGCTTTAAATAACTTGTTTTTTCTACTGCACAGGTCACTAATCATTGTTGGCAGTGTGTGTGTGTGTGTGTGTGTGTGTGTGTGTGTGTGTGTGTGTGTGTGTGTGTGTGTGTGTGTGTGTGTGTGTGTGTGTGTGTGTGTGTGTGTGTGTGTGTGACTTTGTTGATAATTCTTCCAGGGTTATGGCTGCTGGTACTGTTTTGAGGAGGTTTGCTTGGCTGCATTCTCAGAACCTTCCCGATGATGTTAAAAATAAGATTTTAAATTCTTCCTTCGATAGAGATTTAGCGTTTGGTCCCACGGCTGCAGAAGTGATCAAAAAGGGTGACGAAAGGGGCAAGCTGATACAGGGACTCTTAAGATTTTACAGCCCTCCTTTTCCAAATTGCCCAAGGGA
Source organism: Protopterus annectens (assembly GCF_019279795.1). Classification (NCBI taxonomy): domain Eukaryota; kingdom Metazoa; phylum Chordata; order Ceratodontiformes; family Protopteridae; genus Protopterus; species Protopterus annectens. The sequence continues at coordinate 1,138,956,507 of NC_056737.1, forward strand.
TTTTCTTTTTCCTCATCCAATTTCCACAAATAATAGAATAAACAGTCTCAAAAGAATTCAGATAAACAGACATTTTAGAAGTGGCTAGGAGGTTCCAAAAAGAAAACTCAAACTTCCCAAAACCAAGGATTCTCCAACAAGTCTGAATGATTGACTGTTCAAGAGACCTTGCACCCCCCCCCCCCCCCGGCCCACTTTTTCTCTTCCAAAAAGTCTGAATCTTCATTTTTCTCTTTGGCAGCAGATTGTTCATAGGGTGGTACTAGGCTATCAGCCCTAGGGCCTATACAAGCCTAGCCATAACAATTCCCTGGATATTTCTTCCCACAATATTTACTTCCCTACACCCCAGTCTAGCAGGGCGACTGACATGATCCCCGGGGTGAATTTCCTATCTCCCATCCAATCATCAAGGTTCCTTTTGAAGAGGGTCAAGGAGGCGCTCTGCTTAACATGTATGGGTAGTCTATTCCAGAGTATTGGGAGTCTCTGGGTTAGGAACCTATCCCTCCAGCATGTTTTGTTCATTGTGATGACAAGGTTTAGATCCCTGGAGTGTGTGGCTCTGAGGGATTGGGATTTCTTTAAGTGGAGCATGTCCAACAGCTCAGGGTTTGACATGGCCTTGTATGTTAAGCAAAGATCACCTCCGAGTAGACGACATGCCACAGAGTATAGCTGGAGGTTTTTTTAGACGGTCAGCATATGGCATCTGCTTTAGGCCTGTGATTCTTTTAGTGAGGTATTTCTGTGGCCTTTCCAGCTGTTGCACATGTCTTGAGAGGTACATACCAAATGGGGCGTTGTACTCTATAATTGGTCTAATGAGGGATGAGTACAGTGGGACAATGACTTCCTTTTTTCTGGATGAAAAGCCCTTAGACTGTTGTGGCGATGTGGTTATCGAAGGTGAGACCACTGTCCACCTGTGTCCCTAAGTCTCTCATCACACTTTCGGTGTTTAGTGTACTGCCACCTATGTGGTAATTCATGGATACATGTTTTTTCCCAAAGGGGATAACTATACATTTCTTGGCATTAAGCTTGAGCCCATGGTTCTGGCACCAAGCATCTGTTTTGGTAAGGCCCTTTTGTAGAATACTCGCATCATTTGGGGATTCAATAATGGCTCCCAGTTTGCAGTCATCTGCGAACTTTGTTAGCCAGAGTCCCTTAGTGCTGGCCTGTACTTCAGAGAGTCGGCTACTTTTACAGTCTGGGTTCTGTCAGTAAGCCCGTTGGCAAGCCATCGAGTAACGTAGGGATTTATGCCCAGCTTAGTAAGTTTATCTATGATTCCAGAGTGGGGGATGATGTTGAAGGCCTTGGCGAGGTCCAGATACGCTGTGTGGACCGCCTTACCCTCGTCCACAGTTCTGGACACTGATTCGAAGTAGTCAATCAGGTTCAGGAAACAAGATCGGCCCTTCATGAATTCAAACTGGGTGGGGTCCAGTGTTTGAAGGTTGCCAAAGTCTTTGTTTATAAGTTCCATGATAATGCGTTCCATGCCCTTGCAGATCAGGCTCGTCAGACTGATGGGACGGTGGATCCCCCTTGTGGAGTGGGATAACTGTAGCTGTGCGCCACTCAGTGGGCACGAAGCCTGAGGTGAGGCTATGATTAAACATGACATTTATGTGAGGTGCTAGTTAATTTTGTAGTTCATGTAGTACACAGCCCGGGATGTCATCTGGTCCCATGGATGCTGTATTCTTAGCTTTGCAGAGCGCGGTTTCTATCCGTGTGGCCATGATTACCGGAATTTGGCAATCTTTTGGTATTGAGATGGGCCCTTTAGGGGGTGAAGTTGTCACTAAATTGATCTGCCAGGATATTGGCAATATCCTTGGGATCAGTATATTTAATGCCATTCTGTTGTAGCTCAGAGCATATTTGAGCATTGCCATTTAGATTCTTGACATAACTATAGAATGCCTTGTGGTTGTCTTTGGAATCTTTGACAATTTTATTTTCGCAACTAGCTTTGGAGGATTTTATGAGGGATCTCAGCTTCTTATTGAGGCTGGTAAGGGAGTTTTTTGCATCCTGGGATTTTCCTCTTTTCTGCAACAGTTTCTTTCTTCTGTTGTATAGTTTGTTTATGGCAGGAGACCACCAGATTGGCTTCCTTTTTTTGGAAGAGAGCATCTTAGTTCTATTTGGGATGGCACAATTCATGCACGAGTAGATGTACTCATACAGTGCCTTAGTGTAGGATTCAGCAGTCGAACTTTCAGCTCCCGTCTGCATGGGTGTAATGAAGTTTGTCACTTCTGACTTGAGCAGCATGAAGTTGGCTTTAGAGAAGTGTTTTACGGAGGTTTCCTTACTGGGGGGTGGGGGTGGGATGTGGAAGTCAAGGGTGATTTGCTTATGGTCAAACCTGACCAATGAGCGGGGTGACCACTGGTGTGGAGCATCTATCTCCCATGTTGGTAATGATCAGGTCTAGGATATTGGAGCCCTGGTGGGACAATGGATTAGATGATCCCAGGGCGTTGGAATTTATGAATTCCAAGAACCGTTGGGAAAAGGTGTTGGTACCAGAGTACTTGAAATCACCCAGTATTAGGGTGTTTGGTTGTACCTTAATATTTTCCAGTATGTTTAGAAAGGTGTAGTGAGAATCTTGGGGCATGGTGGGGGAGCTGTAGCAAGCTGCAATTTGGATTGCAGTCTTACCTGGCGTTAGTTGCACCTGGAGAATTTCAGATGCATTGTGTTGGGCAACTAGCCTGGAGGTGTGAATATCCTTGGGGAATATGGACACTCCTCCACCTTTAGTGTTTCGGTCTTGGTTTGGTGGCCGAAAAGTGTGGTAAGAGTTGTAGCCTGGTATCGCAGGGGTGCTCTCTGGAGCCTTGAACTAGGTCTCAGTTACTGCACAGATATCGATGTTCTCCATTTTTAGGAGTGCCTCGAGAGAGTGCATTTTGAGGTTTAGACTTCTAGCATTGAGTATCATTACAAGCATGCAGAATCTGAAGGTATCTGTTACTGTGGTGGTTTTGTCCTTTGAAACTTGCCTAAAAAAGACACTATAGGGCTGGCAAGAACTTTAGCCAGTAACCTGAATCTCAGGGGGGACAGGTGCATACCATCTCTGGCAAAGCATCGTGGTCTGTCGATCATGTCGTCCCAGGCAGACAGATACTGGATCCCCGTTGAATGACACCAGAAGCTTAGCCAATTGTTGAAGTCAATCATTTTGTCCTTATACTGTGGTATCATTCTGGTTGAAGGCAGGATGCTACTCAGGGCTAGGGTCATACCTGCCTGGGCCACATCATCCGAGAGCTCTTCCATGTCTCTCTTCATTTAGTCCAGGGAGGTACATCTCAAGTCATTCACTCCAACATGAACAATGACAGTCGTACTTGTACTCGTTGTGGAGTGACTTGAGTGCATGCGTTATTTGGCAGATCCTGGCACCCGACAGGCAGCTGACTGTAATTTTCTCCTTGTTCAGCCTGCTGAGTGGGACATCAGTGTGCCTGACTATAGAGTCACCTATGACTAAAGTGTTGGGTACGTTGTCTTGCCTTAGGGACTGTTGTTGGGTGGGACACTTGTGTTGTGAACTATCTGTCACTTTGGTTGTGACTGGTGTTTGTTTGCATTTCAGCTTCGGAGGTCCTTGTTGCTTAGGCAGGTTAATGATAAGGGGCTCCGCATATGTGGGTTTAGTGGTGTTATGTGTGGGTGTTGATGGTGTGGGTTTTGAAGGGCTATATGTTGATTGAGGTGTAGTGCAGGTGTTAACCCTCTCCTCTTAACTGTCTAGCACAATCTTGGCTGGAGAGAGCTTTGCTTCCAGTTTGGCTATGTAAGTGCATCTCTCGCAGGTTGTAGTGTTGGGTGGTAGGAGGAGAGGGTTGTCTGTGTACATGAGGCAGTTGCTGCATTACCCCAGTATGCCCAGATTCACCAGGTGGACAGGAGAAATCACCAGAAGCTGACCCTTGGGCATGCCTGTTTAGGTGCTTTTTTTGTAAAGTACAAGATCCGTTTTCCCTTACCTTTGCAAGGTACTTTGCAATTATAGACTGTTTAGTGCCTACAATTAATTTCTCCTTATTAACAAGGAGAGTTGAGTGCTTATATCAGTTTAAGGCTTCCTAGTGCTTTCCAGCAGGTTCTAGAGCAAGTGCTAGTCACAGGGGTTCAGATTTTAGCGCTACTACTGAGAAACCAGCTAGTTCTAAGGGAAAATTTGAAGAGCAGACTTTCTGGCACCTGGAATAGTTTAACCGTAGCCCCGTGGTGCTGCACGATGCAAAAAATGCGCAAACACACACGTTTTTAAGCCAGAAAGTTGAAAGGGATAGAAATCAGGCTAAAATTACAATTTCTGAGCTGGAAACCACTCCTCTAGTGTTAGACAGGCAGTACAATACTCACCACTCCCACTGGTAAGCAGTAGGACTTCCCTCTACAACAGCAAGGTCTGGATAGCACTGAACACAGAAAATAAAATCCTGAAACCAGCAAAGCCTGGGATCTGGACTATACTAGCTAGGAAAGGCGGGAAACTGGCAAACAAGATAGTATTTTTTTTTTTGGTTAAAACAGGCTAAACAATGCAATAATACACTAAATAAACATAAATGGCTAACACACTTGGGTGTGTAGCCCTAAACAGTAAATACAATTAAAACTCTACAAAATTAGCAATTTAAAACTTTTTAAATGAAGCAAGGCACATGCATAACTGAAAAATGATTTAAGAGCCAGTAATACAGTAGAATAAGTAGCTAGTCTATATATACAAAAAAGAAGCTAAAACACACTAAAACAATTCAGATGCAGTGCAACTTACAGCACTTAAGTTGTAGCAATATTAAGGCAAATACAGTTTTAATAAATGCACTAAAATATACTCTATATTTCCAAAATGTTTGAGAAGCACAGTCAGAATACAAGGATATTCAATTTTTTTTTTAAGAAAGGGAGAAAGGAGGAACAGAAGGAAAGAAACTAAGTGGGTTGGCCTTCTTAGATGTTCTCTCTGTATTAGGTAGAATGAGCTAATGACACTTGACTGGGAGGAGTGTCCAAGATCAAATTTAGAGTAGGGGTGGGCAACTGCAAGGCCAGCAGGTATAAAGACAAGATGCCAATAGAGAGGGAGGGTGGGAGAAAACACTACAGAAATGTTAATCATAAGTGAGCCAACAGCTATGAAATAAAGTACAAGCATGCAGTTGTTGTTTGTCTTTCGGCTTTTCCCGGTTAGGGGTCGCCACAGCGGAACTCCGGTCCGCTAATGATTGGCAGTTGGTTTTTATGGTGTCGAGTTGCCAGCCCGATGCCCAACCTTCAACGAAGGCACGCCCATTCAACACATGTCTTTCGAACGCCCACTCGACCGCGGGGAGGACATGCAGACTCCACACAGAAGGCACTCCCAACCCAAGCTGAGAATCGAACGGGAGAACCTCTTGCTGTGAGGCAACAATGCTACCGCTGCACCACCGCGGCAGATAATGCAGTATACAATAAAATTGCTATAAATATCTAAAATAAGCAGTAACTATTACAAATAAGCAAAAAAAAAAACAGGCTACTTATTGCTATATATCACAGATCAGCTGCTGACAAATGGGTTCTGAAAATCATTCAGCAGGGTTCTAGAAGGCAGGATGAGAAAATTCCTTTTTTCCAGGGGGGGGGTGTCACCCCTAATCTTGCAGATCAGACTGTTTTCTTTCCATCTGTGCTTCATCACATGCTGTCCTAAGGAGTGATAGAACCAGTTTTTCCTTCCAAGGCAGAGAAGACGTTTGATTCAAGGATAATTCCTAGTCCCAAAGAGAAAATGCTTAGAGGCTAGTTCTGCATCTTTCTTTTCAGAATCTGTTTGTGATTATGTCCAAATACAAAATGTTACTTCACAACCCGTTGCTTCTTTTCCTCTTTCAAGTTTCTTGGTAACAGTAGACTTAAAAGAAGTTTATCACATTCTTATTCATCCAGGCTTTAGGCGTTTTCTCAAGGTTTTGTATGTCTGGATCACATTATGTGTTCTCTATCTTACCCTTTGGACTATCCACTGCACCAAGAGTGCTCACAAAGTGTCTAGTTTCAGTTATAGCTCATTACAGGCTACAAGATATCCACATTTTTTCTGTATTTAGACAACTTGCTTAACTTTTGCAGAATCTTTTTCAAAATATCAGGAATCTCTCTCATAGATAGAAGAGACATCTCTTGCATAAGCTGAGATTCCAAGAGAAGTCTTTCTTGACTCCTTCACATGACTGCTCCCAGGATATCTGCTAGATACCTCAGTTCAAACAGCTTGTCTTCCACAGGAAAAAAAAACATTTATTTAGTTTTATTTCTATATTTTTCCACTCAGACTTCAGTCGCTGTGAGGGAATACCTTAGGATTTTTTTATTTTTTTTTGGCATCTATGATCCTTATGATACCACTGGCAAGAATCCACATGAGAAAGATTCAGTGGTATCAGACCTCTCTTTGGTCCATCAACACCCTTTACCTTTTCAGGTCCCAGTACTGGGCTTGTCAGAAGAGAAATCATTTGGTGAAAGCAAGAGATATTCTTAAATCAAGGTTTCCCCTTCTCCTTCCCTGCTCCAAAGCAATAAATCTCCATAGATGCTTCAGACTTTGCTTGGGGAGCAGTTTCAGGAGAGATAAAAGTGCAGGGGGTATGGGACACCAAGGACAGACACAGGCACATAAATATCAAGGAAATGCTTGCCCTGATCAAGGCGCTCAATTCTCTGAACCATCTTTGGTCACAAGGATATCTTAAGTGGTTAAAGACAATTATCACAGTGATGTGGTACATCAACAATCTAGGGCGAACCAAGTCATACCCCCTTTGCAGACTAGCTATATTAGCTTGGGATATAGCTTCACAGCACAATCAAAAAGGCATCTTACATTCTGTCAAAGCAAAACTGTGAGGCAGACAAACTGAGCAGGAGCAGGGCAGACTCTCATGAATGTAAACTAGATCCAGGGGCATTTCACGATTTGATTCATCTGTGGGGAGTTCCTCAAGCAGACCTCTTTGCCTCCTCTCTGAACAATGAACTGCCAAAATTCTGTTCCACAGCTCCATGCAAAAAGGCCTGGAAGGCAGATGCTTTTTTTCTTTTCATTGGACAGGAATGCTCCTGTATGCCTTTCTATCCTTTCCAGTAATATCCAGGGTATTTCTGAAGATTCAGAAAGAATCCCCCCAAATCACTGTGGTGACTCGCTTCTGATCCAGGCAACCATGGTTCTCCCTTCTTTTGGGAATGGCTAGGGGCAATTACCACAAGCTTCTTCATAGAATAAATGTATATGTTCTTGTATTCACTGTTGCAGTTATAGTTTCCTTCCCTCCACCCCCTTGTGTCCTCCCCCCCACTCCTTACAGGGACATTTTGGTATTTACTTTCTACTGGTGGTGTTCTTTCACCATAACCTAGCACCCTGTTTGGGGGCTCCTGACATTTGGAGCAAGAAACACTGATATAATTGCGTCTGCTGCCTGATTTTGTACCACTGACCTGACATCAGTCCTGGAGTGAGAGCAACTGATGCAGAAATACTAAGCTTCTGGTATTTGGGCCAACTGAGGGCTACCCCTGGCAGGATAGCCCAAGTGTGATGACTGCAACAGTGAATACACTCTAACATCTGCATTTATGATAAGTGTACACAACTGTACTTTCTAAGACATTTGTAACACAAGCATATGAATCCTGTTGATGGTCACAAATGAGACACAACCATTTACAAAATTCCAGACAGCTGTGCTGGCATTATCTTCCTCTGTCACACTTCTATATAAATCATATTAATATTCACAAATGACATATAATTATTTGCAAAATTCCAGATAGGCTGACAATATTTCCTTTTGTGACAGAGGGTTTAGATCCTTTCATGGCTTCAACTTTTTGGAATGTTTAGCTCAAATATCTGACTCTGGCTTGAGGTACATTGTTGTTCAATTCCACCAGTGTGCTATTTCAGACTTGCATCAGCTTCTTGTCCTTGATATCGGAGTCTGCAGAATATTCTTCAAATATTCCTTTCTTCTTTTATCCATTTAAAGGTCTCGTCCATCTATAAGATTTATGGTTTGTGCCAGAAAACTGGTTAAATTTAATTTAAAGTAGTTATTACTCACACAAGAACAGGGATTTTTGATACTTCCCAACATCAATCATCGTCAAGTGACTGCCTGCATGATAGGGTCGTAATTCCTTTTAGGCACCTGTTTTCTGAGGACATGCAGCAGGTACTAATGTGGGCAAGAAAGACTGCTACTAGAAAATCATATATTATCAAATGGAAAAGGCATTCTAGTTGGTGCCAGCAACGTAACCAGCACCCACTCAGGGCCAACTGTTCTCTGGTTTTACAATATTTGTGTGAGCTGTTATCCTATGGCCTTTCTTATTCCTTTACAAAAGTATATTTATTGGCCATTTCAGCATGTCTGCCTGTGGAGCATCCTCTTACAAAGCAGTCGCATGTCAAAATGTTTTTGAAAGGGGTTTTCCATAAGAGGTCCTCCGAGTAAACCGGTGGCCCCTCCTTGTGATCTTAATTTTGTGTTAAAGAAACTAACGCTTGCTCCATTTGAACCAGCTAATCTGGCTGACTTGAGGTTCTTAACATGGAAAACAGTTTTACTGACTGCTCCTACTTCTGCAAGAAGGGTATCTGAATTGCAAGCTCTTATGGTGAGCTAACCCTACCTCATTTTTGACAAGGATAGAGTTTCTTTAAGAACTAATCTTTCTTTTATGCCTAAAGTGATATCAGAGTTTACTTTAAGTCAAACAATCTGCCTTACCGTTTTCTTTCCTGAACCTAAAATTGAGTATACACCATGCCTGGGATTGTCCATAGACAACTCAGGTACTATCTTGACGGAACTAAATCTTTCAGATCATTGCCTCAAGTGTTCATTTTTTGTGAAGATAAGAAGGGACAACTGGTGTCAAAACAGACTACTCCAAATGGTTGTCTAAGACTATTACATTTTGTTATACTCAGCATGTCAAAGCTATTCCAGGCAAGGTCAAGGCCCACTCTATAAGGACCTTGGCATCTTTGATGGCTTTTTGGAAAGGGTTGGAATCTAGAAGTATTCTAGAAGCTGCTGCTTGGTCCTCTGTACATACTTTTACAAAACATTATGATCGGTTACAGCTAACTAGGTAAGCTTAAATGCATATGTAACCAAGATGAAATATTACTTACAATGTGAAAATGTAAATATACTGCAGCTGCTAGCCATGTAACGGGTGTAAACCATGGCACTAGATGACTGTCTCTGTTGGAAGTGGCACCCTGACCCCATGAGTAAAAATAGGAAGGGGTTGCGGGTGGATGGATCTATGTATGCGAATATTGGAGCTTTTCTACTCTGCCTTCTCTGAAAAGCGGTATTTATCCTAGTCGGACTTTCCCAGGCAACTAAGATAAATTATTTATCATTTAAATTGGGGTGAAAGCTGGAAACAATCTTTAGAAAACAATAAATCTTATCAACCACTCCACCTTAATATTCCTTTAATGCTTCATATATAACACACTTCAGATTAATTTACATCATTACACTTCCCATTTTTATAAAACATCTTCTTTCAGTAGCATTACATAACACACCAAGTTAATTTACATCATTACTCTTCCCGTTTTATAACACCTCTTCTTTCAGTATCATTACAGTTCACCCTGTTTTATACTGTGGCACTTCTAGATTTACACCCAAAATCATTCCATGAACAAACAGGTAACCATGACTGTTATATTATCAATAATGCTGAAACTCGGCCAATAGCTCTCCAGTCACTTTCATCCTTTAAATTGCATCTTACTTACTATCTACCTTTTGGTATTACCATTACATACTACCTGTCATCCATTCAGTTACTTCCGTTCATTCTTATTAGTTGTAAAAACTCTCCCCAATAGACTAACATCTTTAACACACATCTTTTACATATTGTACTTCCGTACATATTTTCAGTAAATTTACTGAAGACTCTCATTAACATTTCTCTGCTTTGACTTGCATATAATCTCACTTTCCCATTAAACTATGTGGCCCATAAAACTCAAATGACACAACTGGCACATTTAATTTGTATCTTACTTTATTCACTTCACTAAAGATTCATTTTTTCTTGAATTTCATGAACACCTATTACAATCTTTGCTAGCGTGTTGTGTGCTCAATTTCAGACTAATCTTTTCAGCCTCCTATCAGGAAACCCAACAAAGGATGAGGAAAACCAGTATCCTTTGTTCCTTCTTCCATCTACTTAACACAATCAACAACACTTCTTTACTGGTCAATAAAGCCAAATCAGCTTGCTTTATATACTCACTTTATAATGCTTACCTGCTCTTTTTTTCTCTTACTCTCATACCTACATAAGATTCAGAACCACAGCTAGATCCATCTGGCACGTCCTGTGCATTTCCCGACTTAATGATGAGGAGGAAAAAAATCCTTGTCGCTTTATAAAGCAATATTGATACTACACTCTTGCAAACTTGGGCAATGGCTGATCGTGCCAACTATAAGGCTGAGCTCAAGACAGCCAATCCATTTGCACCACCCTAGTAACAGCTCTGATGGGACATATGGGCAAAAGAGCACTCATGTAACTCCTCTTACTGCCCACAAGAGACAAGATGTGAAATAAACATATTTGCTACAGAAACAAGGGAGTCAATTTCCTTGCTTCAGACTACATCTAGAACAAGAAGCATCTGGAACATTACTGCAAATCATATGCAAGATCACATTGTTAACATCTTTCCCACTAACCTTACATGTCTTCTCATCTAGGCAATTTTTTATTTGTTGGTTTCATAAAACTCATGTCCTAATATGCATAAAGAGTCCGACTCAGAGATGAGGCTGAGTCCCAATTATACTGCCAGCTTTTTATTCCCATACTTTTTGTGCTACAGGGATTGTACATCTCCTTTATTTTACTCTGTAAAGCTATCACCGCAAGCACACATTCATTCCCTGATAGCCCCCCCCCCCCTTATATTCAGCGTGTCTGGAGAATCCGGGTATATCTCAGCACTAAGTGGATATAAGGAGGAGAATTAATTCTGGATAAGAAACCAGTTAATTGCAGGAGATACAGACATACACATGCGCACTATTGACACTTAAGGAGAACTGCTAATTCACCTAACAGCATGCCCTTGAAATGTAGGAGAAAACTGACGCAACAACTGAAAACTCACATATGGAGGATATGCAGATTCCACAGAAATGGCAGATCTTCCATTGTTTTTCAGAATGTGCCATGTCCTTCCTTCAAGTGCTGCTACATAGCAAAAGAATGTGCATATACATATGAAGCATAGATAAACGCAACTAAGTTTGGGGGCCAGTTCCTTCATACATTTTAAGAAAATGTCCTGTGTACGACTGTCCCAGTAAAATGGCTACAAAATTACTGCTAAACCACAAAGATGCTCCCAAATCTAAGATGATTGGCAGCTCCTTCCTGTTTAGTCCTTAAAGTAAATAAAAACAAAACAGTCTAAGAAATTTCTCTGTGTGGAAGATTTTCAATCCATATATATATCTAGTTAATCACTGTATATTAATCAGCTCAGACAATGGTAGCATAAGTAGCAAACTTAAACTCGTCCCAAGTAAAAAAAAAAAAAAAAAAAAAAAAATAATAAAAAATATATAATTTGAAATATTGTACAGAATTAATAAGTATTTGAAAGTAATCCAAGCAGTTTGTTTTCAGTCGAAAATCCTTAATTAAGTACTTTTTATCAGGAGAGGGAGTGGTTTAATAGCTCGAATGTCACACTGATGGGGGAAGGGATGTGAATTTAACATGTATACCAATAACACTTTGTCTTACAGCACAATAAACCACTACCTTACCTGATAAAAAGTATATATATAGTTGGAAAGCGTGTGAGGAAAGTATTACTCTGTTATTTTTATTTTACTTGGATCGTTTGTCCATGTACTTAATAAAGGATTTTCGACTGGAAACAGACTGCCTACCCTGCTTGGATTACTTTCGAATACAATTCTGTACAATATTTCAAATTATATATTTTTTTGACTTAGGATGATTTTAAGTTCGCTACTTCTACTACCATTATCTGATCTGATTAATATACAGTGATTAACTAGATATATATGGATTGAAAATCTTCTGCACAGAGAAGTTTCTTACACTGTTTTGTTTTTGGACCCACTATACTTGTTTAGTGGGTTGTTTGAGACTTCGGGGATACCACGCAGATTACTTTTTTTTTTTTTTTTTTTTTAAAGTAAATAAAAACAAACCTTTGCTCTGTAGCCTTATTTCACAATCTTCCTGAAGAACCTGAAAGATCAAGAAGGCACATATTGCTGTACGTATAAAATGACCCAGAACTGCATGACAAGTATCAGCTATTATGTTGTATATGTATGATGACATTTAATGTATTAAATATGAATACTGGGTGAGCTGTGATTATTTTATAGGGGAAGAGTTCAAAACAAAGAACAACTGTGTTGGCTCAGAGCTCAGCCAAGGACACTTCTAACATAAACACTCATTTGTTTATGGTTAGTGAATGTTCATTCATGTAGTACACAACATTTAGTGCATGTTTTCTGAAAACATAATCAACTTTTCTACCAGAAATGCTTTTGAACTTTTTCACCAAAGAAAGAACAAGATTGTATCTTTCCGCTATGCATTAGGGGTTGGAACTAATGCAATTAAGCTTCAATATTAAACATTTAGTTTCATTAAATCAGAATAAATAATCTTCCTATGTCAAATGATAATCACAGTAAATCTTTAAAACTGTTATAACAGCCTGACTTAATCACAGCTTAGATGATCAGAAAGACTGCAACTCTCATCTGTAACAAAGCTTTGCCATTAAGGAAGGACAGATTTAATTTCAGTGAGAAATACATTATAGGAATTTGTGGAGAAAATTATTAAGATTTAATTGCTACCAGACACAGCACTTCTTGTATCTGAAAATACTAACTTAATGTGCAAGCCTGATCCTTCTGCAAAGTCTGGCTAAGGTTAAGGCAACCTCTCTTCAACACATCTAGGAACCTGTACAAAAAGATGGAATGTTTTAAAAAAAAAAGGTACCATGTGTTTTATGCAGAATTTAACAAAGAGTAGATCACTTAAATAGTCCTTTCTGGCTTCCTGCCATCATATAAAAAGAAATCCATATATAGTCTTTTCATGTTTTGTAATTTAACATTATTTCACTCAATTAACAATGAATCAATTTTCTGCCTAAATTTCCTCATGGAACTGCAAGAATTCCAAAGAAACCATCACTTCATGTGTAACAAGGTTCATTAAAACCATTACTTTGTGTGTAACAAGGTTCGTTAAAGTTCTGAAAGTATGCCTTCTGATGTCCTGCAACTACTGAGACTACATATGAAGGTGAGAGGACTGCAAGGGTGCGTCTTTTACTAGCCACTGACCTGCAATGGACAGCAAAAAGATACATGTGGCCTGCATGTGGCTGTATTAAGGAAAGGTTCATATCGTAATCACAGAGCTGGACATTACCAGTGATATCACACTTTCCAACCAGTTATTTGACGTGCATAAATCATACATTAACACAACCAATAACTACACTTTATAGGCAACAATTAAAGACTGAAAATTAATGCTCAGAGGTATAATTTGTTTTGTAAAATCAGCCTTAGACTACTAAGCTTATGTTATCAATTAACTGCCAGTTAGCATAAATCACTAATTTGTCTTTGTTGTTTGACCAATTATTTCTTGCATTTAATTTCACATGAAACCTTGAAGCTATGATATCAAGCCGATTACATTTGAATTGTGGGAACTCTCTATTACTCCAGCCTTAAACTCTTCTATCTTATGATAAATGTGCGTGCGATACAGTACAGACACAGACATACACACACACACACTTGCATCCTAAAAAAGAGAAATACAGTTAAGTATGCTTACTTGCAGTCTTCTGTCGTCTTCTCTTGCTGGTGAAGAATATGAACCTATGTAGATTGGTGAGGGCTTACTGGATTCTAAAAGATGGAAAAAATAACTTCCTAGTTAACATAATACGGGGCATTCACAACATAAAGATAAGAAAAAACACTAAAGGGCATTCACAACATAAAGATAAGAAACACAAACGGCATTCACAGCCACATAAATATAAGAAAACAACACTGTCATGATATTAAATGTGAAATGCATATACCCTTGCTTATTAGCTGTTTGTTCCAGTGTACAAATCTCTTGCTTAACTGATTCATCTGAGCCTCTGAACACCACTACAGTTCCTAGAAAGTGCTAGACAACTGCTAAGGTATCAGAGTACCTAGGAGATGCAGAAAACAAAGAGAATGTGGTGTGGAATTTCTTTTTTTAAATTAATTTCTAACTGTGTGCAATTTCAGGAAAAGTACAAATACTGCATACAATAGTTATGAATGATCACTACGTTGTCTTATTTCTCTGTCTTGCTGCTAAATCACTAAAGGTTTTTACTGATTTATGTCTGAGTCTGAGCATATGAAAGAAACTGAACATTCACAATGAACTAAAACCTGATCTTTAGTGGGAACAAAGGGCTAATTAGGCTGCAGAGCGACTTGTTAAGTAACTGTGTGTGTCAGGGATTTAATTATCCTTAGAGAATGGGCAACCTGTACATTGCCACTCTGACTGGAGAACAAACATTCTTCAGCAAGGTGTTAAGGTACAGGTAATGCATACTGAAAAAATGAATCTGCCACCAAGCTTGAACTGTAACAGAGATAATGTCAAGTCATTACTTTACACTCACTAAGCAGTGCTTTTGCTGATTAGAGAGTGTAAGATTTAAAAAAAAAATTACAAAAATGTATGTGTGTGTGTGTGTGCGCGTGTTTATGCCTGTGCATGTCAGCGTATGCATGCATGAAAGTGATAGTGATTGAACCATTACTTTATGCTCGCTAAGCAGTGCTTTTGCTGTTTAGCGAGTGTAAAATTAAAACAAATGGAAAAAGCATATGTGTGTGTACGTGCATGGGTGTGTGAGACAGCGAGAGACAGATCAGTTGCACAGTGGCTGCAACTCTTGTAAGGTATGCATATTTCTCAACCTCTTAGTTCAAGAAATCCAGATAAAGCCTAAAATAATGGGGGAAACAAAGGGTTAAAAATAGGGACAGATTTTAAATATTGCTCTTATAAAATTAGAAAGTTGCTAGAATAACATAATTTATGTTAGCATGTATTCTCTGATGGATATGAAGTCCATACCTGTCACTTGTCCCTGATTTTGTGGGACACCCTTGATTTTGACTCAGATTTTAGGTCTACTTCCCTTACCCCCCTAAAACTGGGGACTTTTGGTGAAAAGGTGGTGAATTACACTTAATAAACAATGGCAATAGAGTTAGAGTTTTTACTTCAGAAAATGTATATTAATTATCATTCTCTTATTTTGTCAATGTCTCAGATTAATACTAATATTTTAAAAGTGTAACTCATTACTTAGCGACTTCAACCCCCAATGGATTCCCGACATATATTACAGCAAGTCTGAAACAGTAGGAGGAGGAACTATTTTACATCAAAATTATTAAAAAAAATATGCACACAGCAACTAAAAAAAAGACAAAGCAATTTAACAGACAGCCCCTTCTCTAAGTGCAGTAATGCCCTCCAGGGTATATGTCATCGTGCAAATAACACCCTTACAGGGATGAAATGGCCCGACACCACACACACACACTATGTCGGGCATTATTGTTTGCTTAAATGGCATACACATAAGTCTGAATAAAACAATCTGCTACGGCCTGAAGAAATAGGGTAACAATGATCATGACCATATTTCAATCAGTCAGGACAAGCTCTTAATCAAACAATACAACAGTTAATTTCTATATATTTATGGGTTTAAATCTTGCTTCATTGAGAGGTCAATCCATAAATTTGTTCCCTTTCTGTCCAAGATGGTGTGACCTCAAAGGTGATTATATGGGGGGGAGGGGCTTTGCCTTTCCTTGTCACCAAGGACATTTTTTTTTTTTTTTGAGAGAGAGTTTTTGTCCAGGAGATTTGTGGAGGTGTCCCATTAAGGAAACGTGACAAGATCGAACACACCCGAGTTAACAGCACAGAGTATACACAACTGGAAGTGACAGTGAAAAACAAATATGCAGGCAGTGAAAAGTACAGTTTTGTACCTACCATAAATGTAGATGTTCGAGTGCTAATACAGCTGCAGTAATCACAGATGGGTTTTCAGCCGTCAGGCGGTCCCTCGGTCGGCCGAATTCCAAAGTCTTGGTCCGGCGTCGGTTGTCGTCGCTTACTCTTCTGACGTCAGGAAGGCCAGAGTATATAAGACACAGCCGACGCCATGTTCTTCAGTCTTTCTTGCCCCAGATGTCAGGTGCCCCCAAAAGGAAGGCAATACATAAGTAAAGCTTATCCACATATGCAAGCAATGCAATGTAATGCAAAATCAGTGTAAGCAAGCAAATAAAACATAACAGGATAACCCAGTCAGGAGGTATGAAGAGGTTGTTAGGCCCCATGCCTAACCAAGAGGGGAAGGAGGGAGGACCTGTACTGCAGCTGTATTAGCACTCGAACATCTACATTTATGGTAGGTACAAAACTGTACTATGTTCATCGTGCATACAGCTGCAGTAATCACAGATGGGTAGAGTCCCAAAGCTATGCATAGGGTGGTAGGTACTATAAGGAACTGGGTTGAGCCAGAATGCCCTGCAAAACAGCAGTGGCGAAGCCTGCTCTTGTTCTGGAGTATAAGGGCAGGTGGTAGTGTTTTGTGAAGGTATGTACAGAACTCCAAGTGGCTGCCTCCAAAATATCCTTAGTAGGCACACCTCTGAGGAAGGCTGTAGAGGTGGCTGTGGCCCTGGTGGAGTGAGATCTGATACCAGTAGGGACAGATTTCCCATGACAGGAGTAACAAAATCGTATGGAGTGGCCAATCCACTTGGAAATGGTCTGTTTGGTAACTGGTTTCCCTTGAGCCCCTACGGCATAGGACACAAAAAGTTGCTCTGATTTCCTGAAGGACTTTGTTCTGTCCAAATAGTAACGTAGCTGCCTATGGATGTCTAAAGAGTGAAGCAGCCTTTCCCCTTTGTTTTGAGGGTTAGGATAAAAGGTAGGTAGGTGTATGGCTTGGTTTAAGGCTACCCTGGATACCACTTTTGGCATAAAAGATGGATTAGTATGCAGGGAAACCCTATCCTGATGGAAGATGAGGAAGGGCTGCACCGCCATGAGGGCCTGTAGTTCAGAAACCCTACGAGCTGAAGTGATGGCCAGAAGGAAAGCTGTTTTCCAGGACAAATATTGCAGATCTGTTGAGGCAGCAGGTTCAAAGGGAGGCAATGTTAATTTTTCTAGTATGTAATTAAGGTCCCAGGCTGGTATTGGTTGCTTCCTTGGAGGTCTTATATTCTTAGCCCCTCTGAGGAACTGCCGTAAGAGAGGGTGAGAGAATAAAGGAGGATCCGTGTTGAATTCTGCAGAAATGGCTGAGGCATGTATTTTAATGGAAGAAAATGAAAGTCCACTGTTCAGCAGTTCAGCTAGGTACTGTAAAACCTGAGGCAAGTTCAATTTTCTAGGGTCCTGTCCTCTTTTCTCATTCCAGCAGCAAAACCGCTTCCATTTTGCGGAGTAAGCTTTTCTTGTAGATGGTCTTCTGGCCTCCAAAATGACATCCTGCACCTCCTTGGAGAGTAGAGTCTGATGTGGTGTTAAGGAATTTTCCACGCAGCGAGGTTGAGTGTTTTCAGCTGACTGTGAAGGGTTTTGTAGCTGTTCTGCGTCAGCAGAAGAGGTATTAGAGGCAGGGACCAGGGAGGAGTATGTGTTAGGCTCCTCAGGAGTGGATACCAGTGTTGCCTTGGCCAGTCTGGAGCAATCAGTATCATCCTCGGTTTGTCTGTTCTTGCTTTCAAAAGCACCTTGGGCAGAAAAGGCAGAGGTGGGAATGCATAAACTGTCCATGTTGCCCAACTGAATGAAAGGGCGTCCACTTTCCAGGCCTTTGGATGGAAGGTCCTTGAACAAAACTTTTCAATTGATGGTTCCTGTGGGAGGCAAAGAGATCTATGTCTGGCCTCCCCCACGCTTGGATTATCTCCGTAAACACCTGTGGATGCAGCTTCCATTCGTGTGGATCTGTCATATTCCTGCTCAGAGTGTCTGCCAGTGTGTTTTCCAGTCCTGGCAAGTACTGTGCTTGAAGTTCGATTTGTCTTTCCAGAGCCAAGTTCCAAAGAGTCATGGCTAGTCTGCACAAGCGGTATGAGTGTGTTCCTCCTTGTTTGTTTATGTACCACATTACTGTGGTGTTGTCTGTTCTGATCAGTAATTGTCCTGGATGCAGGAAGTCCTTGAAAGCTGTAATTGCATTTATTACTGCTAGCATTTCTTCTTGATTGATGTGAAGGTGCTTTTCCTTGTGGGACCATCTGCCCTGAATGCACCTGTCCTTCATGTGCGCCCCCCAGGCGTAATCTGAGGCGTCTGTGGTTATGACTTGTTTTGCTTGAGGCTTGCAGAATGGAAGGCCTGTGTTTACTTGACATGCTTGGGCCCACCATAGAAATTCCTTTTGCAGACATGGAATTATTGGTATAATTGCTTCCAAGCTGTGACTGTGTTGAGACCATAGATTTTTTTAGGTACCATTGAAGTTTCCTCATATGCAGCTTTGCACATGGGATTAGAAGAATGCAAGATGCCATGAATCCCAGAGCCTGCAGGATTTTCCTTGCAATAAGCCTGGTACTTTTTGCTAGTGTTTTGTAGTACTGAAATAATTGCCCTTGTTTTTCGGACGTAAGGTATGCCATCTGGGTGTTTGTGTCCAAGCTGGCACCCAGGAAGGTTATTTTCTGAGATGGTGTTAGCCTTGATTTCTCCTTGTTGATGGTGTATCCCAGAGAAAGCAGTAACCGTGTCACATATGCCAGATGTTCCAGTAGTATTTGTTTGCTGTCCGCTTGGATCAGGCAGTCGTCCAGATAAGGGTAAATTTGTATCCCTTGAAGTCTGCAATAGGCAATCACTGATGCCAGGCACTTTGTGAATACTCTGGGCGCAGTAGATAAGCCAAAGGGCAATGCAGAGAATTGATAGTGGATTGAACCTGCAAGAAATCTGAGGTATCTTCTGCAGCTTTGTCTGATTGGGACATGCAGGTATGCCTGCTTGAGGTCCAATGTTACCAGCCAAAGCTCCTTGCCCAGCATGGGAAGAAGTTGCTGTAATGTGAGCATCTTGAATTTTGGTGCGAGTAGAAATGTGTTTAGGATGGATAAGTCCAGAATGGGTCTCCAGTCGGTTCCTTTTCTTGGTACCAGGAAGAGTCTTGAATAAAAACCTTGACCTTGTTGGTGCGTAGGTACCTTTTGTATAGCTCTCATGTTTAGGAGCTTTGAAATTTGCAGTTGTGCCTCTACCCTTTGATTTTGTGGTAGGTTTGGCATGCCTCTCATTTTTGGAAGAGTGTGAAATTGAAATTTGTAGCCTCTGTTTATAATGTCCAGAATCCATTTGTCTGTTGTGACAATATGCCAATTGTTTGCAAATAATGCTAGTTTTCCTCCCAAAGGTGCTGCCAGCTGAGACTTGCTTGGCATGGAAATGAGGGAGTCATTGGGTTTGCTTCCTGTATTGTTGTGCACTGTCTTCACCACCTCTTGGTGCTGGAGATTGCCATTGTCTGCCTCTATATGATCCTTGTGACTGCCCTCTGCCCCTTGTGCGTCTCTATCTACCTCTTTGGGGCTTGTCAGTGGCTGGAAAAGACCAGTTTTTTGAAGGCCAATTCCTGCTAAATCGTGGTGGCTGGACCTGTAAGAAAGCTTTGACAGTTTGCATAGATTTGGCTTTTTCTTCCATTTTCCGTAGTATATCCTCAGCATTAGTACCAAAAAGTACATCCTTTTGTAAAGGAGCATCAAGAAGTTTAGCTTTCACATGATCAGGCAAATTTTGTTCCCTAAGCCAGGCATGTCTGCGAATGACTGATCCTGTAGCAGCCGCTCTACTGGAGGCCTCTAGGGCATCATAACCACATTGTAAGGTGTGTTTACCCACTTGTTCCGCACTATGCATCATATCCTGTAACTCTTTTAAATCTGGTTGTTCAGGTTGAGACATTTTGTTTTTTAATTGTAATAACAGGAACTGTTGATATTTAATCATATGAAACTGGCAGTTTAAAGCCCTCATGGCTAGGGTGGCCGAGGTATATACCTTCTTACCCCACCTTTCTAGAGATCTAGATTCCCTTTCTGCAGGAAGTGGATTCTTGGCAGTGGAAGCCTTTAATCCCTTAGGGCCTTGTGAAATGGTTTCAGGGTCAGCATTATGGCCTTTGTAAAGAAATTGGTGAGAACTGGGTACTCTGTAATATCTATCAGGCTTTACTGGTGCAGGAGGCAGAGAATCGGGGTTAAGACAAGCCTCCGAATAGACATCATCCAGTACCTCCAAAACAGGGGGTATAGCCAGAGGTCTGTGCTGAGGTAACCAAAGAAATTCCCTAAGTCTTTTCTTGGAATCTGAAAAGTCTTGGCCTTCCCAATGGAAGTGTTCCCTCAAGGTGTGCAAGGTTTCCCCAAAAGAAAAATCCTCAGGGGGGGATACAGAAGGAATGGACTGTTCTGCATCCAAATCCTCAAAAGGGGAGTAAGAGTGTTCCTCTGCATCAGAATGCTCTGATAAAATGGATCCCTGATCAGAAGACCGGGATTCTTCCTCCACTCTGGGTCTCTTGTCAGGAGGGGCTGAGAACCTCTGATGAGAGTTATTAGATCCTCAGCCATTTTAAGCATCTGTTTCTTAGGCATGGGTCCAGGAGATGGGCCTTGAGCAGCAGGCCTAGTGTGATGCCTGGCTGCTTTGGATTTAGTAAAGGCCTTAATAGAAAAAGAAGATGAAGGCCTAAATACACCATGGGTGGAGGTGGATCTGTCCACATTAGTAGGCTCGACATAAGCCGGGGCTTCGGTTGTAATCTGGGAAAGGGCCGATGACCCAGCGGTCTCGGGTACAGAAGACACCGCCAAAGGAGTGTCGTCGGTAGTCAGGGACTGCAAAGGCGTCTCGCTGAGAACCGGACCACGTGTAGCCTGTTTCGGCGTGGTGTCGGTGGAGACCGCGGGCCTCGCGTGTCGGTCCTTTTCCTTGCGTTTTTGGATAAAACGGTAGTCGGAGAGTCCGACGACATTTTATAGTCAAAATATCTACCAAAAAAGTGTTGGGCGAACTCCGCCCGACGCTTGATAGTGCGTTTATTGAAGGTAGCGCAAAAGCGACAGCCCGAGACGTCGTGGTCTGGGCCCAAACAGGGTATGCAAAGGGAATGGAAATCCTTATGCGGTATTTGCTTCCCACAAGAAATACAATTATTAACTTTCTCTGACATCGGTCTGAGGCAAGAAAAGTTTCCCCAACGGGGTACTTAGCTTTAATGAAGACTTCGGTTCCAAATATTTTCGTAAATCAGGAGCTGGGCGACTGGCACTTGCGAACTGCTTCTGCTTCGGGCACCGCGCGGCAAAAAAGACTGAAGAACATGGCGTCGGCTGTGTCTTATATACTCTGGCCTTCCTGACGTCAGAAGAGTAAGCGACGACAACCGACGCCGGACCAAGACTTTGGAATTCGGCCGACCGAGGGACCGCCTGACGGCTGAAAACCCATCTGTGATTACTGCAGCTGTATGCACGATGAACATCTGGTGGTGTTCAGTCCTGCCGCTGCATGTGACAGCAAAGTTAAACACTTCGATTTCAGCTTATTTGTGGAAAAAGGGTGCCTCCCGGCAAGCCTGCTTTCAAACAATTTGTGTAAGCTTATAAGTAACAATTTAAACACAAATGCTGGTGATACGTTTCAAAACAAAGCACTAACATTTTGATACAAGAATATCAAAACAACTAAACAGATATTCATTTAACAGCAATTTTCTGAAGTCAATATTTTATTTTATTTTTAATACCTCTATTGAATTATTACTTAATACACAGGCAAACACATTTATACAAAGAAAACAAACCATATTAACGTATCCCCAACTGCAAACATTATACATCACATTTATTCTTTTGTACATTTATCATCAATTCAGCATTACACAAATTAATTAATTCCTGCCATCCTTTAAACCTCACTCATCCTTCTAAACATCCTGCATGTACTGACACACAATCTCCCATTTTTTCTATGTAATTTTCTCAAACTCTTTTCTAAACATCCCATTTCAATTTCTTTTATCTCTGTTACAGTACTCAATACTTCAAATACAGTTGGCTTAGACTTTGATTTCCATTTTCTGGTAATTACTTTTCTTGGCAGCTGCGACAATTAAATTTAACAAGGCCTTTCTATGTCTAGGCAACTCAGATCATGTATCCCAGCTCAAATAAAAAATCCTTCCCTTCGTTGCATCCACTTGCTCACCCAATATTTTTGACAAGGTACTGCAGATAATTTAAGGTTTACCAACTCAGTACACTCCCAAAGCATATGTTCCCAGTTACCTCTTTCTTCCTCATCACACCTTCAACATTTGCCATCAAGATGAGGATAAACTACTTGGAGTCTGCTTGGGATATAAAAACACCTATGCAAACATTTCCAAGCAAAAATCCTACATTTTCTAGACTTTGTTGCATATCTGGTAGCCATTCATATGTCTTCCCACTTTTTCCTTATGAATTGCTTATCCAATCTCTGTTTCCAATATTTTCTAACGTCCTCTGATCAATTCCTGTAGTTACTGTGAAGTATTTTATGTGCCCTAGTAATTACCATTTTTTATCAGCAACTTCTGTTCTAGATTCAATTAAAAACTCTACCTTTTATATCAGTATTGGAGCTCCTCTACCTAGTAGTATAAGTATCCCCCTTTTCCTTTATCCCCAATACTATGCTGAATATTCCTCCTGAAATCCTCTCTATCAACTTCACATGATCATTTCTTTCCAAGTCTGTCTCCTATAGGATTGAACTTTCCACTCTGTATTTCTTAATATAATTCAATACTTATCTTTCTGTCCATACCCGTGAGGCCATTCATTTTCCAAAATAATATGTTTAGTGTAGTCATTATGCCAGGAAGTTATTATTCCCACTTCTGGAGTCAATATTAAGGAAAATGATTAGACCTCTGGCAGCACAATACACGAGTTAAGCATTTGTGGCACAGAAAGATGCCAACCGCAGCTTGCTTTTTAATATTAAATCATAACCATTATATCACAAGGATAAAACAGCAGTTCATCAGACAAATGATGACACCAGCATGCAGATTGTCATCTGATGTGAAAATATGCACAGGCACAGAACCTACTAGAACTGCTGAAGGGTTGGAAACGCCTACAGAGAATAAAAAGAAAAGACCACAAACCTGACTTAAGTAACATAAGCAATGAAGAACACAGCAGGGTGTATGCCTAGGGCTGGAAAATTCAATATGGATGTGTTTAAAAACAACACTGACATTTTTTTTTTACTTTATTTTTACACTATTCATGAAGTTTATAGTACTAGGCAATTGGTGTATAGACCAGTTCAAACCTAGCTAAAAAAACTATTCAAAAATTCCCTCTAGCCTCAAGGAGGGCAAGACAAAACAGACCATGAGAGAATTTCAGGCTGCCTATCCAATTATTTAGGTTTACCTTGGATTTGGCAAGGGTGCTACTCTGCTTTTCATGTAGTGGACGTTTGTTCCAGTGGTGAGGCATACATAGGGATATGAATCTATCACACCATCATGTGTGATTTATTTGCTTATGAAGGTTTAGTTCCTTATATGATATTCCATTAGCTCTGAAAAAGGAATAGGAAATTAAAAAGAGATGGCTCTTTCATGGCACAAAAGGCTAGACAGAGATCTCTATGGAGGAGTCTGTAAGAGACTGAATATATAGAAAAGGCTGCCAGTCTCTCCTGGTAACTCATATTTTTGAGGCCACTGATCTTTTTAGTTATTAATCTCTGAGGTCTCTCAAATTGTGAGATATGTTTAGGTAAATACATGCCAAAAGTTACATTATATTCAATAATGGATCTGATAAGATATGAGTGAAGCAGAATTAAGACTTCTGTGGATCTGATGGAGATGCCTATGAGAATTAGATGGGCCAGATGAAAGGCCCTCCAAACTACTGTGGAGACATGATGATCAAATGATAAGGAATTAATGTACTTGTAGGGGTAGTCTTGCTATTGAGAGATGTTGAAACTTTTTTTAATGGAGTTGTATATGTACATTGCAAAAGAATACAAAGCATAAAATGCAAAACTTTAACATTTGGCATTATTTTCTGATAAAAGCAAAGGAATGCAGAAGGTCAGATGGTAGTGGATTTTGCAAAATGGAGGAACATGGCTGTGGTGAATACGTATTTTAACAAGACGGAGGAGCATAGAGTGACATACAAGAGTGGAGGAAGATGCACACAGGTGGATTATATCTTATGTAGAAGGGCTTGTCTGAAGGAGATTGGAGACTGTAAAGTGGTGGCAGGGGAAAATGTAGTTAGGCAGCATAGGATGGTGGTTTGTAGGATGATATTGGTGATCAAGAAGAGAAGGATGAGTGTGAGGGCAGCACCAAGGATCAAATGGCGGAAATTGAAAATGGGTAATTGTGAGGTGGAGTTCCGGGAAGAGTTAAAACAGGTACTGGGTGGCAGTGAAGAGTTACCGAATAGCTGGGTAACTACAGCAGAGCTAGTAAGAGAGATGACAAGAAAGGTGTTTGGTGTGACATCTGGAAAGAGGAAGGAGGACAAGGAGACCTGGTGGTGGAATGAAGAAGTACAGGAGAGTATACAGAGAAAGAGGTTGGCAAAGAAGAAGTGGGACTGTCAGAGAGATGAAGAAAGTAGACAACAGTATAAGGAGATGAGGTGCATGGCAAAGAGAGAGGTGGCGAAAGCTAAGGATAAGGCGTATGAAGAGTTGTATGAAAGGTTGTACACTAAGGAGGCAGAAAAGGACCTGTACCAATTGGCTAGACAGAGAGACCGAGCTAGTAAAAATGTGCAGCAGCTAAGGGTGATAAAGGATAATGAGAGAAATTTACTCACAAGCGAGGAGAGTGTGTTGAGCAGATGGAAAGAGTACTTTGAGGGGCTGATGAATGAAGAGAATGAGAGGGAGAGAAGGTTGGATGATGTGCGGATAGTGAATCATGAAGTGCAGTGGATGAAGGAGGAAGTAAGGATAGCTATGAAGAGGATGAAGAATGGAAAGGCTGTTGGTACAGATGACATACCTGTGAAAGCAGGTGTTTAGGTGAAATGGCAGTGGAGTTTTTAACTAGATTGTTTAATGAAATCTTGGAAAGTGAGAGGATGCCCGAGGAATGGAGAAAAAGTGTTTTGGTACTGATTTTTAAGAATAAGGGTGATGTGCAGAGCTGTAGTAACTACAGAGGAATTAAATTGATCAGTCACAGCATGAAGTTATGGGAAAGAGCAGTGGAAGCTAGGTTAAGAAGGGAGGTGATGATTAGTGATCACAGCAGTATGGTTTCATGACTGGAAAGAGCACTACAGATGCGATGTTTGTTCTGAGAGTGTTGATGGAGAAGTACAGAGAAGGTCAGGAGGAGTTGCGTTGTGTCTTTGTGGACTTAGACAAAGCATATGACAGGGTGCCGAGAGAGGAGTTGTGGCACTGAATGAGGAAGTCGGGAGTGTCAGAAAAGTATGCAAGAGTGGTACATGATATGTACAAGAGTAATGTGACAGTGGTCAGGTCTGTGGTGGGAGTGACGGATGCATTTAAGGTGGAGGTGGGATTACATCAAGGATCAGCTCTGAGCCCTTTCTTATTTGCAATGGTGATGGACAGGTTGACAGACTAGATCAGACAGGAGTCCCCGTGGACTATGATGTTTGCAGATGACATTGTGATCTGTAGTGAGAGTAGGGAACAGGTGAAGGAGACCCTGTAGAGGTGGAGATATGCTCTAGAGAGAAGAGGAATGAAGGTCAGCAGGACTAAGACAGAATATATGTGTGTGAATGAGAGGAAGGATAGAGGAATGGTGAGGATGCAGGGAGTAGAGGTGGCGAAGGTGGATGAGTTTAAGTACTTGGGATCAACAGTTCAGAGTAATGGTGATTGCGGAAGAGAGGTGAAGAAGAGAGTACAGGCAGGATGGAGTGGGTGGAGAAGAGTGTCAGGAGTGATTTGTGACAGACGAGTACCACTAAGAGTGAAAGGGAAAGTCTACAAGAGGGTAGTGAGACCAGCTATGTTATATGGGTTGGAGACAGTGGCATTGACAAAAAGGCAGGAGTCAGAGCTGGATGTGGCAGAGTTAAAGATGTTAAGATTTGCACTGAGTGTGACAAGGGTGGACAGGATTAGGAATAAGTATATTAGAGGGTCAGCCCAGGTTGGAAAGTTTTGAGACAAAGCCAGAGAGGCAAGATTATGTTGGTTTGGACATGTGCTGAGGAGGGATGCAGAGTATATTGGGGAAAAAAGATGCTA
This sequence comes from Protopterus annectens, assembly GCF_019279795.1. Lineage (NCBI taxonomy): Eukaryota > Metazoa > Chordata > Ceratodontiformes > Protopteridae > Protopterus > Protopterus annectens. The sequence goes on from NC_056737.1 coordinate 1,138,983,081, forward strand.
AGGATGAAGCTGCCAGGTAACAGGAAAAGAGGAAGGCCTAAGATAAGGTTTATGGATGTGGTGAGAGAGGGCATGCAGGTGGCTGGTGTGACTGAGCAAGATGCAGAGGACAGGAAGCAATGGAAACAGATGATCCGCTGTGGCGACCCCTAACGTGAGCAGCCGAAAGAAGAAGTGTTAAAGGAAGAAAAGGCCTAATTGTTGATAGCCAGGAAAGATTGTAATGATAGCCAGGAAAGATGATAAAAAAAAAAATAGGTGAAGAAGAGAGTACAGGCAGGATGGAGTGGGTGGAGAAGAGTGTCAGGAGTGATTTGTGACAGACGAGTACCAGTAAGAGTGAAAGGGAAGGTCTACAAGAGGGTAGTGAGACCAGCTATGTTATATGGGTTGGAGACAGTGGCACTGACAAAAAGGCAGGAGTCAGAGCTTGACGTGACAGAGTTGAAGATGTTAAGATTTGCACTGGGTGTGACGAGGATGGACAGGATTAGGAATAAGTATATTAGAGGGTCAGCCCAGATTGGAAGGTTTGGAGACAAAGCCAGAGAGGCAAGATTACGTTGGTTTGGACATGTGCTGAGGAAGGATGCAGAATATATTGGGAAAAAGATGCTAAGGATGAAGCTGCCAGGTAACAGAAAAACAGGAAGGCCTAAGATAAGGTTTATGGATGTGGTGAGAAAGGACATGCAGGTGGTAGGTGTGACACAGCAAGATGCATAGGACAGGAAGAAATGGAAACAGTTGATCCGCTGTGGCGACCCCTAACGGGAGCAGCCGAAAGAAGAAGATTTTCTGATAAAAGCCCTGTCTGCTTTAACAGAACATACAAATTGTGGACACTATTTTATTAGGTTAAAGGAGTCTAAGTGTCCCACTGTTTACATGAGGATTCTTGCAGACTCCTGAGAATTGTTTTTGCTTTTAACAATACCAGTCTGTGGAGATTTGAAGACATCCTTTGACAGCTAAGTTTGTTTTTAATTTCTATTGCAAGCCAGACTTCTACAGGATTTACAAACACTCTGCTTATTCGGTCCAATAAGCATGTGCATTTTTTAATAGTAAATATATTTTATTGTATAATTACTCCATTTGTTGTGTGCTTGACTTTGCTTCTGTTTTCCTTTTTTTGTGAAATCTTGCATTTTTTATCTCATATCTGTCTCATTATCTGTTACATCACAAAGGCTAAGAAGAAATAGGTACATTTTGGAGACGTATCTATGAAGATCCTGTGAAACATAAAAGAAGTAGAATAAGAACTTTAAAGGTACAGGAGAGGGAATGGGATGAAGTAACAGCCAGAGAGACTGATACAAAGGTAAGAAAAGCCTCAGATTGGAAAACCCCAGGCCCAGATGCTGTACCTAATTTCTGGTTAAAAGTACTGACATCTCTGCACGAAGATTTAGCCGTGAGTAAGAACTATTAATAGTACATCCCGAACAGACACCAACTTGGCTAACAACAGGAAAAACAATGCTCCTACGTAAGAGTGAACCTGCAGGCTACCCTAAAAATTATAGACCGATGACTTGCCTTCTGACAATGTATAAACTATACACGGGAATTTTGATGCCGACAGAGTCTATAGTCATTTAGAAGAAAACTCAACTATGGCAATAGAACAAAAGGGCAATAAAAGAAAGTCATACGGAACAAAGAATAGTTTGTTGTTAAATAAAGTCATAGTGGAGAACTGTAAAAAGGGGAAGAATTTAAGTATGGCATGGATTGACTACAAAAAAGCATTTGATAGTATCCCACATTCATGGATAAAAGAGTGATTAAAAATGTATAAGATACACCCTACATCGACTACATTACAGTGACCATGAAACAGTGGCAGACCACTTTGCAATTAAGCCATGATAAAGGATAAATTATTCCAGGGATAAAAAATCAAAGGGGGATATTCCAGGGTGAGACTCTGTCACTGCTGCTATTCTGCTTTGCTCTTAACCCATTAAGCTGTCTACTTAACAGCTTAGGCCATGGCTATAATTTGGCTCCTAGAAAACAACAAAGTGTAAAGACTTGTCATCTTCTCTTTGTTGAGGAATTAAAACTGTACAGCTCATCAAATGAGGAACTAAAAAGCACAGCTGCAAGTTGTCAAAACTTTTTCAGATGATACAAGAATGCCATTTGGTCCTGATAAATGTGCAAAAGCAACTTTTAAAGCAGGAAAACTGCAGCACCAAGAAAACGTCAGTTTGGGAAAAGAGCGTGATATAAAAGAACTTGAGCAAGAGGGAATGTATAAATATTTGGGAATTGATGAAGGATCAACAATAAAACATGAACAAATGTGAATAAAACATAGTAAGGAATATTTTAGAAGACTTAAATTAATTCTGAAAACAGCATTGACACCTAGGGAACAAAATTTAAGCTATAAACTGATTTGCTCTTCCTGTCCTAACTTAACAGTTTTGGAGTGATTGATTGGCTCCAAAACGTGTTGGATATATTAGACAGGAAAAGAAGGATGCTTCATGCTCACCAAATGATTTATAAAAAATTAGTGCATACCAAGATTATATATTTCCTATTCTGAAGGAGGTATGGGCCTCCTAGAAATTGATTAGATGTACAGATCTGAAATCGTGGGACTGCGCGCATACATCTTCTGACCTCACAAGACCCAAACGTAGTGAAAGTTTTGAAACAGGTAGCAGAAGCATATCAGTGTCATGCAGGAATGGAAATCAAACCAGATGTAGATAACAAACAGGCAGCAACTAAATGTGCCAAAAAAACAAAAGAAAGAATATAAGGTGAAGGCTCAGATGAGAAGGCAAGAAATGTGGAAAATGCATAAACACAGTTGCAAGTATAGACAACTTCTGAAAGAACCTCATGTTGATCTGGATCGAACGCTTGAATGGTTAAGGAGAGGTGAATTCAAACCAAGAGATGAAATGTTAATATTGGCGGCACAAGATAGTGGGCTATGTACACGCTGGTTTACAAGTCCACTGAACATGTGGGAGAAACAGACAAATGTAGGTTTTGTAAAATAGAATTGGAAACAGTCGCACACTTTGTTGCTGGGTGTGACATACTAATGGCAGAAGGACTGCATAGTGAAAGGCATAATAATGTGGCAAGACTGTTGCACTGGGGACTGTACAAACATTATGGTACTGAAGTGGTTGAAAAGCACTGGAAACATGAGCCACAAAGGATAATAGAAAATGATGACGTCTACATCACATGGGATCACCCATTACCAACAATTCAAAAGACAATGCTAGAAAACCAGACACAGTGGTCCATGAAAAGAAGACAAAAGTAGCAATGAATACAGAAATCACCACGCCCAGTGACTATAGTGTCTTGCATACAGTGAGGGGTCTACCTGAGATGGTCGACAAGCCATTTGATCGACTTTTATTTGGTCGACAATTCATTTGGTCGACAGGCAGATTTGCCCCCCTCCCCAATGTTGTGCAATCCTGGAGTTGATATATATAGTTGGGGGGGGGGGTGGGGGGCACAGACCCCCACATTGGGGGGTGTGGGGGGGCGAAGCCCCTCACATAAAACTGCTTGTCGACCAAATCAGCTGTCGACCAAATGAAAGTCGATCATTTGGCCTGTTGACCATGTGATAGGGATCCACAGAGAGGCACAAAGTCACGAAATATCAGAATTTGCAGGCAGAAACAAGAGAAATATGGAAGAAAGATACCCAGACTGTTCCAACATCAGTACAGCAACGGGTCTTATAAGGAATCTACAAGCGTATTTAGATACGTTACCAATAAATGTAACTTTGTACAAATTGCAGGAGTCATTTACTGGGCACATTGCGGGTGCTGCGTACAGCACTTCTGGCTGATATCAAAGATGGAAATAATACTAATTTCATGAACTTTTAGCATACTTTGACTTAGGAATGGGGTCCATTCCCATCATGGTATTAGAAACCCAAAAGATTTGGAGAAATTAAAAAAAGGCTAAGAGGGGCAAAGTATTTACACACTGGCCACTGATTCTAACTCTAGAGCCATTAAAAAAAACAATAACTCAAACATGATTATTTAAACATCTCTCATCAGTCACAGATTATTAGTATCATACTACAAATAATGTAGTCTGGGGCTACAGTTTTGACTGTAACAAAATCAAGGGTTTAAAGTTTTGCTGTCAGATGTGAACAAAAACTCAACTTTTATTAGTTTAGTTTTTTTTCCCCTACAAATTAGCAGCCTTTCCCATTAATTAGGCCCCAAGAGTGTTACAAAGAAGGAAAATATTTTCACCTTACTCTCCCGATTTTCTGTCTGTATTTGTTTTCCATTTTTCTACTCTGCATTTTCTGTAAAAGTGCATGTTATCTTCTTATGGTGTTTATTACAGGCATTTTGTATTTTATATACAGTGTTTGATTAAAGTATGGGTGGATTAACATCCAAGCCACTAATTCTAACTACAGTGTTAAAATATGAGAGCAGCACAAGCCAGCTCAACGTACTTAACATTCATTAATCACAAGAGTAAGATTTCTCACTCAAATATTGAACTACAGTTACAGTTTGAAAAGCAGAAATAACTCTGCTACTTTTTCCAAATCTGAAATTCAAATGTTCCTCTTAACATGCCATATCAGAGACGGCCACTAATAAAAAAAAAAAAAAAAAAAAAAAAAAAAAAGTGAGGAAAGTAGTAAAGACGAGCTGATGCTGACGCTCAAAAGCTATCACAGTAGTACCTTAACTTGGTGGTAAAAACAGAACCATAGTAAATGAACCTCTCGTCACAGACATGTCTTTCTATCCCTAAAAATGAAATCAGGAAGGTGAGTGCCTTGACTAACAGACATAAATTATGCAGCATGTCAGCCCCCTTTACAAGACATTTTGGGTACAACAAATAAGAAAATAACCACTTACATTAATACAGACATATTAGCAATGAGGGAAAGTTCAAGATATGCAGAAAAAAATATATTTTTTTAAATCTTTGGGTGTGGCTCTCCTTAAAAGAAAGCTATGACAAGTGCAGTTCAGGGTGTGCACTGTAGGGGAAATAAACCCAATAACTCCCAGACACCATGCAGTATGAATGTATTGCTCTCCACCAAGGTTTTCAGTCACTGTGTTTTGATGTGTGGGCACTGCAAACTGTGTACTGTAATTTTTGACAGTTTCTTGTTGGAAATGCAGACATCCCTAAAAGTACTGCTAATGCCATCACTTATAAACTATTCACAGTGACACATATTACTCATACTTCAAGTCTGGTCTGATTAAAATATAGCACACAGTGGTAGAGGTTTTATCAAGATATCATTTCCATACAAGCCAATGATTTACCACTATGATGTTGCAGACCTAAGAGTAACAGTGTAACATAGCCAGCAGGCACAAGTCATATTCACAATCTGTTTATACTTACAAGACATGCCTGAGGGGTATATCACACCATTACCCAACTAGATTTAAAAAGGAAACAGCAGCACTTTGGAGCACAATCTGGACAGAAACACAATAAGTCAGTGCCATATTGTACTAAAGACGATCTGTGACAGATAAGCAAAATGTTATATGGGTTTTGCAAAATTAATTGTGAAGAATGCTAGGAAAACAGTTTACAGAAAATAAGTGAGAAAGTACAGTTTTGTATCTACCATAAATGTAGATGTTCGAGTGCTCATACAGCTGCAGTCATAACAGATGGGTTATCCCGCCGTCAGGCGGGTCCTCGGTCGGCCGAATTCCAAAGTCTAGGTCCAGCATCGGTTGTCGTCGCTTCTTCCCTGACGTCAGTGCGGCAGGGGTATAAAAGAACCAGCCGACGCCATCTTCTTCAGTTTTTCTTGCCTCAGATGTCAGGTGCCCCCAGAAGGAAGGCAAAACATAAACTTATGTAGTCATGCAATATAGAATAATCAAAAAACAGTAGTTTGCAAGCAAATATACCATAAAAGAAAACCCCAAATAGGTTGTATGAGAAGGTGTTTGTCATAATGCCTGTCCTAAGAGGGGATGGAGGGAGGGAAACCTGGACTGCAGCTGTATGAGCACTCTAACATCTACATTTATGGTAGGTACAAAACTGTACTATGTTCATCGTGCATACAGCTGCAGTCATAACAGATGGGTAGAATCCCAAAGCTAAATAAGGGGTGGCAGGCTCCAAGTGGAACTAGGAGGAGCAAGGATGCCCTGCAAGACAGCTGTGGCAAATCCCGCTCTAGATTTTGAGTAAAGTGGAAGGTGATAGTGTTTGGAGAAAGTGTGCACTGAACTCCAAGTGGCTGCTTCCAAAATGTCCTTGGTAGGAACCCCCCTGAGGAAAGCTGCAGAGGTAGCTGTGGCCCTTGTGGAGTGGGACCTGATGCTTGAAGGCACAGCTTTTCCATGAAATGAGTAACAAAAGCGTATGCAGTGGGCTATCCATTTTGAGATTGTCTGTTTGGAGATAGCCTTTCCTTGAGCACCTGTAGCATAGGACACAAAGAGTTGCTCGGATTTCCTGAATGGCTGCGTCCTGTCCAAATAATAACGTAGTTGTCTGTGAATGTCCAAGGAATGCAGTAGTCTTTCCCCTTTGCTTTGTGGGTTAGGGTAAAAGGTAGGTAAGTGGATAGCCTGATTCAAGGCTACACTGGATACTACATTTGGCATAAAGGTAGGGTTGGTTCATAAGGAAACCCTGTCCTGATGGAAAATGATGAAAGGTTGCACAGCCATGAGGGCCTGTAGTTCAGAAACCCTGCATGCTTTGGTGATAGCCAGAAGGAAGGCTGTTTTCCATGACAAATATTGTAGTTCTGTTGAAGCAGCTGGCTCAAATGGAGGAAGGGTCAGTTTTTCCAATATGAAGTTGAGATCCCAAGCAGGGACTGGTGGTTTCCTTGGGGGTTTTATATTCTTAGCCCCTCTGAGGAACTGTCTTAAGAGAGGATGAGAGAATAAAGGAGGATCTGTGTTGTATTGTGCAGAAATGGCTGAAGCATGGATTTTGATGGAGGAGAAGGAAAGTCCACTGTTTAACATCTCAGCTAGGTACAGTAATATTTGAGGTATATTCATTACCCAAGGATTCTGGCCCTTTTTCTGATTCCAGGCACAAAACCGCTTCCATTTGGCGGAGTAGGCTTTTCTAGTAGAAGGTCTTCTGGCCTCCAAGATGACATCCTGCACCTCCTTGGAGAGGAGGGTCTGTTGTGAAATCAAGGGATTCTCCATGCGGCTAGATTTAGGGTTTTGAGCTGGCTGTGAAGAGTTTTGAAGTTGTGTTGGGTCAACAGAAGAGGCACTAGAGGTAGGATCCATGGTGGGGAATGCGTCAGGCTCTTCAGGAGTGGATACCAGTGTTGTCTTGGCCAGTCTGGAGCAATGAGAATCATTTTCGACCTCTCTGCTCTGGCTTTTAATAGAACTTTGGGCAGCAGAGGGAGAGGCGGAAAGGCATAGACTGTCAATGTTGTCCAGTTGAAGGAGAGTGCGTCCACTTTCCAGGCCTGTGGATGATAGGTCCTTGAGCAAAATTTTTTCAGTTGGTAATTTCTGTGGGTAGCAAAGAGATCTATGTCTGGCTGTCCCCATGCCTGAGTTATCTTTGCGAAAACCTGAGGATGCAACTTCCATTCGTGTGGATCTGTCATATTTCTGCTTAGGCTGTCTGCTAGTGTGTTTTCCTTTCCTGGCAGGAATTGTGCCTGAAGTTGGATTTGCAATTCCAAAGCTGTGCTCCAAAGGGTCATTGCTAGTCTGCACAGGGGGTATGAATGAGTTCCCCCCTGTTTGTTTATGTACCACATCACTGTGGTGTTGTCTGTCCTTATCAATAGCTGGCCTGGATGCAGTAGGTCTTTGAAGGCCATAATAGCATTTTGCACTGCTAGCATTTCCTTTTGGTTGATGTGCAGGTGCTTCTCTTTTTGGGACTATTTTTCCCTGAATGCACTGATCTTTCATGTGTGCCCCCCAGGCGTAGTCCGAGGCGTCTGTTGTGATGATTTGATTTGCTTGAGGTATGCAGAAAGGGAGACCTTTGTTTCTTTGGCATGCTTGAGCCCACCACAGAAATTCCTTTTGAAGACATGGAATGAGTGGTATAATTGTTTCCAAACTGTGGCTGTGTTGAGACCATAAGTTTTTTAGGTACCATTGAAGTTTCCTCATATGCAGCTTTGCACATGGGATCAGCAGAATGCAAGATGCCATGAATCCCAGAGCCTGCAGGACTTTTCTTGCAGTCAGCCTGGTGAAGGTTGCCATTTTGCTGAAGTATTGAGATAGTTGCCCTTGTTTGTCTGGCGTGAGGTAGGCCATCAGGGTGTTTGTATTCAAGCTGGCACCCAGGAAAATTATTGTTTGAGAGGGTATTAGCTTTGATTTCTTTTTGTTGACTGTGTATCCCAGAAAGTTCAACAGTCTATGTCCGCTTGGATCAGGCAGTCGTCCAGATTTGGGTATATTTGTATTCCTTGAAGTCTGCAGAAGGCAATTAGTGATGCCAGGCATTTCGTAAACACTCTGGGTGCAGTAGATAAGCCAACGGACAATGCAGAGAATTGATAATGGGTTGAACCTGCAAGAAATCTGAGGTATCTTCTGCAATCTTGTCTGACAGGGACATGCAGGTATGCCTCCTTGAGGTCCAATGTTACCAGCCAAGACTCCTTGTCCAGCATGGAAAGAAGTTGCTGTAATGTGAGCATCTTGAATTTTGGTACCTGTAAATATGTGTTTAGGATGGATAGATCTAAAATAGGTCTCCAATCTTTGTCTTTCCTTGGTACCAGGAATAGTCTGGAATAAAACCCTTGACCTTGTTCTTTTGCAGGCACCTCCTGAATAGCTTTCATGTCCATGAGAGCTGAAATTTGTTTTTGTGCCTCTGCCCTTTGATTTTGTGGCAGGTTTGGCATGCCTCTCATTTTTGGAAGGGTGTGAAAGTGGAATCTGTAGCCTCTGTCTATTATGTCCAGGATTCATTTGTCTTTTGTGACAATATGTCAATTTTTTGAGAATAATGCCAGTTTTCCGCCTAAAGGTGCTGCCATTAAAGCTTTGCTTGGCAGGTAAAGGGGAAAGTCATTGTGTCTGCTTTCTGAATGACTGTGATCTATCTTCTCCACCTCTTGGGGTTGGTGCTTGCCATTGCCTGGCTCTGAATGATCCTTGAGACTGCCCTCTACCTCTCGGGTGCCTGTATCTGCCTCTTTGAGGTCTGTCCGTGGCTGGAAAGGACCAATTTTTTGAAGGCCAGTTTCTGCTGAAACGTGGAGGTTGTACCTGCAGGAAATCTTTCACTGTTTGCATTGATCTCGCCTTTTCCTCCATTTTCTTTAGTACCTCCTCAGCTTTAACACCAAACAATACATCTTTTTGAAGAGGTGCATCTAGTAATTTAGCTTTGACATGATCTGGCAGGGCTTGTTCTTTGAGCCAAGCATGTCTACGTATGACAGACCCTGTAACAGCAGCTCTACATGAGGCCTCTAAAGCATCAAAGCCACACTGCAAGGTATGTTTACCCACTTGCTCTGCACTATGCAACAAATCCTGCAACTCTTTTAAATCTGGTTGCTCAGGTTGTGTCATTTTACTTTTCAACTCAGATAATAAAAACTGTTGATACTTTAACATATGGAACTGACAGTTTAATGCCCTCATATTTAAAGTGGCCGAGGTATACACTTTTTCCCCCCACCTTTCTAAAGCTCTGGAATCTCTCTCTGAAGGTAATGGGTTTTTAGCTGTAGAGGCCTTAATTCCCTTGGGACCCTGTGAAATAGTTTCTGGGTCAGCAGTATGGCTTTTGTATAGGAACTGGTGTGAATCCGGAACCCGGTAATACCTGTCTGGCTTAACAGGAGCTGGAGGTAAAGAATCTGGGTTGAGGCTGGCTTCTGTGTACACATCATCTAATATATCTAAGACAGGAGGGATAGCCAGAGGCCTATGCTGGGGGAGCAAGAGAAAATCCCTGAGCCTTTTCTTGGAATCTGAGTAATCTTGGTCTTCCCAGTGAAAGTGTTCCCTCAAAGTATGTAGGGTTTCCCCAAAGGAGTAGTCCTCGGGGGGGGGGGGGGAGACCGAGGGAATAGACTCCTCTGCATCAGAGTCTTCAAAAGGGGAATATGTATATTCCTGGTCCTCAGAATGTTCAGAAGTAAGAGAGGCTTGATCTGAGGAAGGGTAATCTTCCTCTAATCTGGGCCTTTTGTCCGAGGGGGGTTGAGAACCCCTGATAAGAGTAATCAAATCCTCAGCCATTTTCAGCATCTGTTTTTTAGGCATGGGGCCCTGAAAGGGGGTCTGTGATCCTTGTTTTTTAGTTTTCACGGCTGATTTAGATTTTGTGAAAGCCTTAATAGAGAAGGAGGAAGGCCTGAAGACACCTTGAGAAATGCCAGGCCTGTCTAAACTCTGTGTTTCCCCGCCAAAAGTGGCGTCGGTATCTGTAGTCGGAATGGGGGCCGAGGAGCCTGTGACCTCGGGCACAGAAGACACGGGTAATGAAGTGTCATCGGTACTCAGGGGCTGCGTAGGCGCCTCGCTGAGAACCGGAGAACCGGTAGTCGGCCTTAGCATGGTGTCAGTAGAAGTCGCGGACCTCGTATGTCGGTCCTTATCTTTGCGTCTTTTACTCAAAACTGGAGTCGGAGTATCCGACGACATAATATAATTAAATTTTTTACCAAAACAGTGATGGGCGAACTCCGCCCGACGCTTAATAGTGCGTTTGTTGAATCTAGCACAAAAACGGCAGGCCGAGACGTCGTGGTCTGGACCTAAGCAAGGAATACAAAAAGAGTGGAAATCCTTATGTGGTATTTGCTTCCCACATGAAATGCAATTATTAACTTTGTGCGACATCGGTCTGAGGCAAGAAAAGTTTCCCCAACGGGGTACTTAGCTTTCAAGAAGACTTCAGCTGAAATATTTTCGTAAATCTCAGGAGCTGGCCGACCGGCACTTGCGAACTGCTTCTGCTTCGGGCACCACACGGCAAGAAAGACTGAAGAAGATGGCGTCGGCTGGTTCTTTTATACCCCTGCCACACTGACGTCAGGGAAGAAGCGACGACAACCGACGCCGGACCTAGACTTTGGAATTCGGCCGACCGAGGACCCGGTGGGATAACCCATCTGTTATGACTGCAGCTGTATGCACGATGAACATCTATGAGAGTGTCTGCTTACACCCTCATATGGCACAAACACAGGGATCATAGCCTTCATTAGTGCAAAATAATCTAGATAAAAATGCTGCCACCTGCTATCAAGGTTATGTGGTACAATCTGCTGACCTGAACACACAGCTGGAAGACAGTTCTGCTTATTCTTGCTGCTCTAAAGACAGAGTATTCTCTTACTGACATTTCATTCTAGGCAGTTGAAAAAATTGGCAAAATCCTGAACTGAAATATGTACTTACACTCAGGAATGCCATCTGAAGACAAACATCACTGCAAATATGACACAGATATCAAAGGTTCAAATGAAAGAATGAACTCAGTACAAGTCAATTAACACAGTGAAGTACAAAGTATAGTTGTGTATACTTACCATAAATATAGATGTTCGAGTATATTCACTGTTGCAGACATCACCCTTGGGTTATCCTGCCAGGGGTAGCCCTCAGTCGGCCCGAATACCAGAGGCTTAGTATTTCTACGACGGTTGCTGTCACTCCAGAACTGACGTCAGGTCATAAGTGGTATAAAAACAGGCAGCCGACGCCATTACATCAGTTTTTCTTGCCCCAAATGGCCCCCAAATAGGGAGCTAGGTTATGGCGGAATAACACCACCAGTAGAAAGTAAATACCAAATAGCACTGTAAAGAGTGAGGAAGAGAGAGAGACAAGGGGGATGGAGGGTGGGAAACCAGGACTGCAACAGTGAATACAGTCCACCATCCACATTTACGGTAAGTGTACACAACTGTACTATGTTCTTCGTGTTTCACTGTTGCAGTCATCACACTTGGGTTGATTCTCAAAGCTGAAGAAACGGGTGAAGGCAGTTAAGAAGAGTTGGGGCTGGCTAGTATGCCCTGCAGGACTGCGGTTGCAAAGCCTGCCCTGGATTGGGAAAAGATAGGCAGGTGGTAATGCTTGGTGAAGGTTTGGACCCCTCTGAGAAAAGCTGCAGAGGTGGAAGTTGCCCTAGTGGAATGTGTTCTGACCCCCTGTGGGGGTGGTTTCCCATGGTGTTTAACAGAAATGGATACAGTGTGCTATCAATTTGGAAAGTGTTTGTTTTGATATGGTCTTGCCCTATGCTGCTGCAAAGCTGACTAGTAACTGGTCAGTTTTCCTAAAGGGCTTAGTCCTAACCAGGTAGAATCTGAGCTGTCTGTGCACATCTAAAGAGTGCAGGATCCTTTCTCCCTTATTTTGAGGTTTAGGGAAAAAGGTGGGCAAATGAACAGATTGGCTGAGAGCCACACTGGACACCACTTTAGGCATGAAAGTTGGGTTAGTCCTGAGGGAGACCCTGTCAGCATGAAAAATAATGAAAAGTTCCACAGCCATAAGTGCTTGTAGCTCAGACACTCTTCTAGCTGAAGTGATGGCCAGAAGCAAGGCTGTTTTCCAAGAGAGGAATTTTAACTCTGCTGAAGCTGCAGGCTCAAGGGGGGGGGGGGGGTAGCATGAGCTTTTCCAACACAAAGTTAAGGTCCCAATCAGGGGTAGAGGCTCTTCTGGGTGGCCTTAATTTGTTAGCCCCTCTAAGGAACTGCTTGATGAGAGGGTGTGAAAAGAGAGGTGGCTCTGTGCTGTAATGAGCAGAAATGGCAGAAGCATGGATTTTAATAGAAGAGAAGGATAGGCCCCTGTGAAGTAGGTCAGCTACGTAATCCAGGAGGAGAGGTAAGCACGGCTGTGCTGGTTTAGCTCCTTTAGCCTGGATCCAGGAGCAATACCTTTTCCACTTGTCAGCATAAGATTTGTTAGTGCTGGGTCATCTGGCTTCAAGTATAACGTCCAGGACCTGCTTGCTTAGGCAGGCCACTGGAGGAGAGGTCAAGGAATAAGCCAGGCTGCCAGGTTCAGGGTCTGCAATTGTGGATACAGTGTGCTATCAAAATGGGCGAGGACAGTTGGAATCTGAGGGAGGTGCCATGGAGGCATCAGAGACAGACTGCGCAGTAGTGTGTACCAGTGTTGGCGTGGCCAGTCTGGGGCAATCAGGTTGCCCTTGGTCCTCCTTTATTTTGAGTAATACCCTTCCAAGAAGAGGTAGAGGGGGAAATGCATAGATCGAGAGGTTTACCCATTGGAAGGATAGGGCATCCACTTTCCAGGCCTTGCTGTCAAGTTCCCTGGTGCACAATTTGCTGAGCTGGTGGTTGTTGTGGGAGGCAAATAGGTCCACCTTCGGGGTACCCCATTTCTGGGTTACAAGGCTGAAGGTGTTGTGGTTTAATTGCCACTCGTGTGGGTCTAGGAGATTTCTGCTTAAGTTGTCTGCCAGAGAGTTTTGGTTGTCTGGCAGGAATTGTGCTAGCACGTAAATATGCATGGCTGAAGCAGTGTGCCAAAGGGTCATGGCTAGCCTGCAGAGTGGGTTCCTCCCTGCTTGTTGATGTACCACATCACTGTGGTGTTGCCTATTTTGATTAGTAGAGGCCCTGGAGAGAGTAGGGGTCTGGAAGCTGTCAGAGCATGCTGAACAGCTAGCATCTCTTTTTGGTTGATGTGCAGATGAATTTGATTTGGGCTCCAGTGGCTCTGAATGCACCTGCCATCCAGGTGTGCACCTCAGGCATAGTCTGATGCATCTGTGGTTAGGGCCTGGACAGTGTGGGGTTGTGAAAAGGAAGTCCCTTGTTGTGGTTGCATGCTGCTCCCCACCAAAGAAAATATTTCCTTAGACAAGGTATCATAGGTATAATAGTTTCCAGGTCCTGAGAATGTTGACACCAAAGGCTTTTTAAGTATCACTGAAGTTTCCTCATATGCAGTCTGGCATAAGGAATGAGTAGAATGCAGGATGCCATGAACCCTAGAGCTTGCAGGATTTTCCTTGCAGATAACTGGGTTCTGGTGACTAGTTGAGAGAAGCAGCCTGTCAGGCAGGCTTGTTTTACTGGAGTAAGGAATGCCATCTGGGATGCTGTGTCCAGGTTTGCTCCCAGGAATACAATTTTCTGACTGGGAACTAGTTTGGATTTCTTTTTGTTTATAGTGTACCCCAGTGAGGTCAGTAGGTCCTTTACAAATGTCAGGTGCTGCAACAGCTTTTCCTGACTGACTGCCTGAATCAGGCAGTCGTCCAAGTAGGGGTAAATTTGAATATTTCTTTGTCTGCAAAAAGCAACGGCTGGAGCTAGGCATTTTGTGAAAACTCTGTGAGCAGTGGATAAGCCAAAGGGAAGTGCAGAGAACTGATAAATGCACAGATCCTGCCCTGAAATGTAGATATTTCCTGCAAGAGTCTCTAACTGGGATGTGCAGCTAGGTCTCTTTTAGGTCTAAGGTGGCTAACCAAGGCATCTTTGGATAGCATAGGAAGAAGCTGCTGGAGGGTGAGCATTTTGAATTTTGGTTCCACCAGGAAGGTGTTTAGAATGGACAGATCTAGGATTGAGTGCCCTCTTTTATGGGTACCAGGAAAAGTCTGGAATGGAAACCTTGGCCTATCTGGTCTGCAGGAACAGGCTGAATTGCCCTCATGGAGAGCAAGGAATTAACTTGGTTTTATGCCTCTGCCCACTGGTTTGGAGGAAGATCTGGGAACCCTTTTGGGGGTGGCAGTGTGTGGAAATAAAATTTGTACCCCTGGGACATTATGTTGAGGACCCATCGATCGTTGGTGATGGAGGCCCAGCTTTTTGCATGGAAGGCAAGTTTTCCTCTTAGGGGCACAAGCAGGTGGGCAGAGGTAAGAGGTGGAGTTGAAAAGTCATTGTGAATTCTTTCCATAAGGGGGTGGCTTAGCACTCCCTGTTTTAGAAGTGGAGGTACTCCATTGCTGAGATCTCTGCATTCCCTGGGACTGCTGTCTGGGGGGAGGGTCTGCTTCTCCTAGGTCTAGTCTGAGCCGGGCTTGAGGGGGCTGGAAAGGACCAGTGTTTTGAGGGGCAATGCCTACTGAATCTCAGAGGCTGGACTTGCAAAAAGTCTTTAACTGTCTGCATAGATTTAGCTTTTTCTTCCGTCTTTTTTAAAACCTCTTCTGGCTTGGTGCCAAACAGATTGTCTTTGTTCAGTGGTGCATCCAATAATTTTGATTTGACATGGTCTGGCAAGGTCTGTTCCTTAAGCCAAGCATGCCTTCTAAGTACAGAACATGTGACTTGCTGCCCTGCAGGATGCTTCTACGTCGTCAAACCCACATTGCAGGGTATGCTTAGTAACTTGGTTTGCACAATGCATAAGCTCCTGTAATTCTTTATTTTCTGCACAGTCTGGAAAGGTAGATCATTTTTGTTTATTAAGTTCCATAGTACATTGCTGGTATTTCAGCATGTGGAACTGACAATTTAATGCTCTAATGGCAAGAGTTGCAGAGGTGTATACTTTTTTACCCCATCTCAAGCTTGTGAATCCCTGTCCGAAGGGGTGGGATTCCTAGCTGTGGCTGCTTTTATTCCTTTAGGTCCTTGAGAGATGACCTCTGGGTCAGCAGTAGGATTTATGAAAAGAAATTTGTGAGAGTCAGGGAGATAGCGGTCAGGTATACTGGGAGCAGGAGGTAGAGTATCACGAGTTAAAATGGATTCCATGAAAACATCATCCAGAACAGGAGGGATAGGCTAAGGGTCTGTGCTGTGGTAAATCTAAAAATTCCGAGTCTCTTTTTGGACTGAGGATAATCCTGGCATTCCCAATGGAATTGCTCTCTCAAGGTATGTAGGGTTACACCAAAAGAAAAATCCTCTGCAGGAGAGGCAGAAGGAATGGATTCCTCTGCATCTGAATCCTCCTAAGCAGATAAGGGCATGTCTTTATAATCAGAAACCTCAGAGCCGTTGGACTCTTGATCAGATAAAACTGTTGGGGACAATTTTTTTTTTCTTTTAGAAGGGGTAGGCTGGCTTCCCCTAATCAGCATGACAAGGTCTTCCGCCATTTTAAGCATTTGAGATTGAGGCATGGAAGCAGGTGCTTGAGCTAGGGTCGTCATTTTTTTAGGTGTAGTTCGTACCCTGGGCCTTAGAAACTTGGTAGTTTTAGAAAGAACTGAAGATGCAAAAGAAGTCGTTGGTTTGTGTCGAATATCGTTAGTGCGAAGACCTTCCTCGGAAGCCGGTGCCTGCACAGTGGCTCCAGACCCATCAAAGGTAGAGACAACCGCAGGTTCCGTAGTCAAAGAATAGTCTCGCGGCATACTGGACACCGAATGGGTCTCGGTAGTGGCCTGTGAATCCATAGAAGTGGGCATTAGGGGCTGCGAAAGTGCCTTGAGTATCGGCGAACTGGCGACTAGCTTAACGGAAGCATCGTCGGCAGTTTTGGAGTTGTGCAGTCTGTCTCTGTCTTTATCCTTACGTTTTTTTGGAAGATCGGTAGTCGGATAGCTTATCTAAGCCATTTCGGAATACGGAGATCGAAGGTGAAAGTATTTAGCTATGATAAGGGCTTGACAACGTATAGTTCTGGTGTTGAACAAAGCACAAAACCAACAGCGAGGGACGTCGTGGTCTGGGCCTAAACAGGTGACACAGTAAGAATGGAAATCTCGGTGTGGTATTTGCTTTCCACAGGCGAGACAATTGTTAACTTTTTCTGACATCGGTTAGAGCAAGAAAAAAGGATCCCCAATGGGGTACTTAACTTTAGAAGACTTCAACTTCAATTTCGGAAACGAAAACTCAGGTAGCGGCTGACCGGCATTCGTGCAAACTGCTTCTGCTTTGGGCTTCTCGGCAAGAAAGACTGTTGTAATGGCGTCGGCTGCCTGTTTTTATACTACTGACAACCTGACATCAGTCCTGGAGCGACAGCAACCGACGCAGAGGTACTAAGCCTCTGGCATTCTGGCCGACTGAGGGCTACCCCAGGCAGGATAACCCAAGTGTGAGGACTGCAACAGTGAAACACAAAGAATATCAGCTCATAAATGTAAAATTAAATATTTCTCACACATTAGTTTTCATATCAGTGTGTCAGATGCATCCATACCTTATGTACTATGTTTTATTGATAGCTTTACAGTGCTTGTTACAGGCATGATTTCTAAATGTAGTGTTCATTACTTCTCATAGCAATGTCTTAAATGCGTTAATGCAGTGCAATATGCCTTTGACAGTTTTACAATGCTTGTTTACAGTTTTACAGGATTGTTACTGTTAAATGTTTGAGCCATGAAGGTTCTAGTTGTGCTTAAACTAAACAGCTTTACTAGAACCAGCGACCCCCCCCCCCAGCTTAACAAAGGTGAAACAAAATAAAACAGTATGTAAACTTATATACCTCAGTAACACAATTAAAAGCAACAGTAAGAAAACTTTAGCAACCCAATATTTAGTTAATGTTAAATACACAGCCAAAGCATGTTGGTAATGAACAGCAGTGCGTTCGTTCAAAGGAACAGTAGTTAACACAGCTCCCACCAAATGTCATGACAGTAGTGCCTGCATATAAACAGTGACAAACATGACCACTAAACATCCCTTTTGGCTTCCTGAAAGGATCATGCAACATTTTAAACATCTTACCAGTGCTGTGCTTGATGCTGTCCCCCTGACTGTTATAGTATTGCATAGATGTCTGACCTCGTTCATAGTCAGAATGAGGTCCTCTTATTCCCAAAAGTGCTGGCGATGATGTTGCACTACCAACTGCAGATGAGAAAAGGAAATCAGATCTGTTCTCTGATACACTAAGACAGTAATTCTAGCGATGTCTTTTGTAAACAAATAACTTTAGTTTTTCTTTATGCTACATTCAACAGACTAATGTTTATACATCCACCGTAAGTAAAGGCAACCTCAAAAGCAGTTACTTACCTAACAATAAGGTTTACTACAATGGGCTGAGATCCATGGTCTCGTTTTTTTTTCTTTTTCTTGAAATCAAAACCCAAATGTTGAATACAGATACCCTGACAGAATAAAAATTCCAACAGCAGCAGCAAATATGAGTTGTGTAGAAAACATACAGTCTCCATGCCTTTGCTGAGGGGTAAATACAGCTGTATGCCATTAACATGGGTGCACCACTTCCCTGGATCCCTGCTACTTAATCATTCTGATTCTAAGGTTGCATGACCTTGGACATGAATGAAACATCCCCATATATACTGGAATGCAGCACTGATGACTGAGGTGATGTAACTTTAGAAAGAATATGTACCAAATGTATGCACAGGAGTTTGAGCATTCCATGCAAAAAAAATGTTAGGTGCTTATGGCTTCAAATGTGAAACAATTTAATTAGATTTATTAGCCAGGGTATAGCATTAATCTATACATATCTATTTCAGGCCCTGTCTGAGGATAAAAAAAAAAAGAAAACAGGCAAGTATTCAGAAATTCAAATATCACAGCTACAGTGTGTCAAAAAGAAGAAATACACATAAATCGCAGACAAATAACTATACAATGTGCATGTTGTTGTCTTTCGGCTTTTCCCGGTTAGGGGTCGCCACAGTGGAACTCCGGTCCGTTAATGATTGGCAGTAGATTTTCACGAACGTCGAGGTGCCAGCACGACGTTCAGCCTTCAACGAAGGCATGCCTATTTACGCATGTCTTTCGAACGCCCACCCAATCGCAGGGGGGACATGCAGACTCCATACAGAAGGCACTCCCCGCACTCCAGCCGAGAATCGAACGGGAGAACCTCTTGCTGTGAGGCAACAATGCTACCGCTGCACCACCGCGGAAGTATATGTGCATATCATGTAGAAAAGGATTGACTATTTACAGAAAAGCTTACCCTATAGAGGGTAAGCACTTAAATAATGGCATCCTGAACTTATTAATATTATGAAAGTTTGAGTAAATAGAAAGAAACTGCATCTTAAAGTGCCCAAGTGATACCAGAGTTTTAAAACATTGGCATGCAGTTGTCTTTGTTGACCAGGGTATAGCACTGACCAAGGATAAAAACAAAGCAGACAAATGTTCAATATTTCAAACTTACAGTTAAAAAAAAAAAAAACATAAACCTGCTCCAATGCACAGAGAGATAAAGCACTGACTATGGCACTGGCGACATGAGTTCACTTAGAATACCAGGTACCTTAGGAGCTGCCAGTGAGGATCAGAATTAGTAACCACTGCTGGTGCACTCATCCTAAAGCAAGGGACGTGGTTCTGGCTTGCTACAAGGATGACAACTAATGGAAACATGAGGTGTTTCACAGAGTGGAAGTCTGAGCTCATGCAGCCTGCACTGTCTGAATGCACTCGCGCTCATAAGTTGAGTGTCCTCAACATATGGAGGCATTCTTCCCCTCAGGGAACCACAATAGTAGAGCTCAGAAGAGCTGCCAAGGGGAGGTGCTTCCAGGTGAGACAGGTTGGGAGTCCTTGCATGACCAATAAGGTGGCTCACTCACTACTACTCGCCTCCAGCTGTGGAACAGAAGGATGACTGGGATTCATAGACAAGACCAAATGGGCTGTAGTGCTCCTGCTTATCCTGACAATGTCTAGCTTCCATGTCCGTCAAAATGAATGGGCCAGCTGGGTTCAGGTAGATCACCCACTGGGTGAAGTCCTGCGGGAAGAAAAAAATTATATAAATATATTAAGGAAGTTATACTAGAATAACTGCAAAATATACATAAAGAAATGAGTGAATGTCATCTAAGGCATGGAGTACTTCTTAAAGAAAAGTTAACCTGTGAAGGGTAGATAAATGTATACTGTGCATAATGGTATCCTAACCTTATTAACAACTGCATCAGTGATGTGGCCTTTGTCCATAGCAATTAAGATAACATCAGTCAGTGCCTAAAGGGCTGTCACAGTACTACTAGCTAACCAAAAGCCACATTGGCTTATTAACATAGTCCTGGGTGTTTAATGCAGTGTCCAAATTGAATGTGGAATTTGGAAAGAAAGTGTAACTTGAAGAGGTCAACAGATAACTGAGCTTTTAAAACATTGACATACAAAAGTCCTTGTTAAGTGTTGTTTGATATTTTGTCTGAATTTATGCAAATGGCACATCTGTGATACATGAAGTATGGATCCCCAGAGTATGAGGCCTTGTACTGAAAAAATGTAGTTAATACATATAGACTCTTTCTCATATTAAGAGCATGTTGGAAAAGTAAGAGAAGGAAGGTAGCTTGAGTAGTTTAAAAATTAGGGAGCTAAGTAACAAGAGCTACTTTCTGCTGAACAGGGAGCTATTTATCTTTGTTTAATAACAAACATTGCTCTGTTCTTCGGGTATAAGATACAAAACAGATACTTTGTTATTTGTTACTAGTAGTTTGTGAAGTTTCTTCTATGAAGCTGAGGTGCGAAAGGAACCCTGTACTCCAGCTGAAGTAGGAGGATTAGTTTTCCTACAGTTCGCCGGTCTGATGCATATAAGAAGTGTTACATTACTCATACCCACAAGCTTTTGAATTTTGGCTGCAGTTAAGTCTGATGTTAGTCTAGTAACAGTTCTAGATATTTGAAGGATGTAATTTCTAGTGGATTTTGGTGATAGCCATGTATAATCCAGTAAAAGGGCACTGGACACAACTTTTGTAATCTGCCAAAGAGCATGGCTTCGGCTTTGAAATGGATTAAATAGGTTTCCTGGAGCTTAGCCAGTTACTTACAGTAAATAGATCTTGCTGGAGTGAGATGAGGGGGATAATTATAAATTACCATGTGCTCTATGTAAAGAAAGATGGGGAGCTGGGGTTGTCTGCTGGTAGTCTGTTCATATACAGGGAGAAAAATAATGAGCAGAATATGGATCCTTGTGGCACCACCATAGACTAGGAGGGCAGGAGAAGATTTAGAGTACCGTATTACTACTGCAATGTAGAGAACTGTATTATTATTGCAATGTAGAGTACCGTATTATTATTGCAATGTAGAGTACCGTATTACTATTGCAATGTAGAGAACCGTATTATTACTGAAATGTAGAGCACTGTATTATTACTGCAATGTAGAATACCCTATTATTACTGCAATGCAGAGTACTGTATCATTACTGCAGTGCAGAGTACTGTATCATTACTGCAATGCAGAGTACTGTATCATTACTGCAATGTAGAGAACCGTATTATTACTGCAATGTAGAGAACCGTATTATTACTGCAGTGTAGAGAACCGTATTATTACTGCAGTGTAGAGAACCGTATTACTACTGCAGTGTAGAGAACCGTATTATTCCTGCAATGTAGAGAATCGTATTACTACTGCAATGTAGAGAACCGTATTATTACTGCAATGTAGAATACGCTGTCATTACTGCAATGCAGAGTACTGTATCATTACTGCAGTGCAGAGTACTGTATCATTACTGCAGTGTGCAGTCCAGTCTGGTGGACCCCAGCAATAAACAAGTTGTACAACAGAAGGAGGAAGCTACTACATGACAGAGCAAAATCCCTAAAAGGGAAGGCATCTCTGATCAGTACTAGCAAAAAATTACGATCCCTCATAAAATCCTCCAAGGCCAGCTTCGAGAGAAAAATTGCACAGGACACTAAAGACAATCACAAGGCTATCTTTAGCTATGTTAGGAACCTGGGATGCAACTCCCAGATATGCTCAGAGTTGATTCTAAACAACAAAAAATACACTGAACCCACAGACATTGCAAACATCCTGGCAGACAGGTTCAGTGCAAACGTCTCCCCCCCCTTCCCCCCCAAAAGAGCAAATATCTATTCCAGCAGAGTGCAGCCTCCCTAACATCTCAGATGCTCAGGTGAAAGCCGCCCTCTCCAAAGCAAAAAACACTGCTTCAATGGGACCAGACGGTGTCCCGGGTTGCATCCTACATGAACTCCAAGAACAACTAAACCCTCACATAGAACTGCTGTACAATCTCAGCCTCACCACAGGATATTTACCCAAAGAATGGCATACAGCAACAGTGGTCCCACTCCACAAAGGTGGTGCCTCAACAGACCCTGGTAACTATCGCCCCATAAGCCTAACTAGCCTTATCTGCAAGGCCATGGAGAGGATCATCATGGAACTCATAAACAAAGACATTGGGGACCTACAGACACTAGATCCTACCCAATTCGGCTTTGTCAAGGGCAGATCCTGCCTCTTGAACCTGGTCGACTTTTTCAAAACAGTCACCAAGGCCATAGATGAAGGGAAGGTAGTCCACACAGCCTATCTGGACCTCGTAAAGGCATTTGACACAATACTCCACTCGGGCATCATAGATAAGCTATCCAGCTTAAATATAAACCCCTATGTCACAAGATGGGTTGCTAACTGGCTCAAAGACAGAACCCACAGAGTCAGAATTGCCGGAGCCATGTCAGACTTGAAACCGTTTACAAGTGGTGTCCCAACAAGGCTCTGTCCTGGGACCTCTCTTGTTCGGCATATACTTCTCCGAGGTACAGGTCAATACGGGAGGACTATGGCTGACCAAGTTCGCAGATGACTGCAAACTGGGCGCCATAATTGACTCTCCAGCTGACACGAACATCCTCCAAAAAGGTCTCACAGAGACGGATAACTGGTGCTAGAGCCATGGCCTAAAGCTAAATGCCAAAAAGTGTATAGTCATACCCTTTGGCAAAAACAAAGTGCCCACAAATTACCACATAGGTGGCAACCTATTAAGTACGGAAGAAGTAATTAGGGACCTGGGGACCCAAGTTGATAGCAATCTCTCCTTTGACAACCACATTGCCAAAGTGGTTAGAAAGACCTTCTAACATAGCCCCCCTTATCACGAAAGGATTCACATCTAGATCAAGTGAGGTAATAGTGCCCCTTTATTCATCCCTCATCAGGCCCATCATAGAATACAATGCCCCTTTTGGGATGTACCTTACCCGACACCTGCAGCAACTAGAAAGACCCCAAAAGTACCTCACAAAGAGGATCAAGGGACTCAAACAGATCCCATATGCTGCCCGGTTAAAAAAACTCCAGCTCTACTCAGTTGCATACTGCCTACTTCGAGGCGATCTATGCCTGACATACAAAGCTATGTCCAACCCAGAATTAATGGACATGCTCCACCTCAGAAAATCTAAATCCCTTAGAACCACATGCTCGAGGAACTTGAACCTCAGCACAGAAATAAATAGAACATGCTGGAGGGACAGATTCATAACCCAGAGGCTCCCTTCGCTCTGGAATAGAATCCCAGTCCATGTTAGGCAGAGCACCTCACTGAGGAATCTTGATGAGTGGATGGGAGATCGTAGGTTTACCCCGGGGATTACTTCTGTGTCACTACTAGACAGAGGCACAGTAAACTAACCTTAAAAAGGGCACAGCAAACTCAAATCAAAGGGTGGCGAAAGCCAAACACACTCGGGCTAGGCTTATAAATGCCCCAGGGCAGATAGCCTAGTATGAACCTATGAACCTATGTAGAGAACCGTATTATTACTGCAATGTAGAGAACCGTATTATTACTGCAATGTAGAGTACCGTATTACTACTGCAATGTAGAGAACAGTATTATTACTGCAGTGTAGAGTACCGTATTACTACTGCAATGTAGAGAACTGTATTACTACTGCAATGGAGAGAAAGTACAGTTGTGTACACTTACCATATAGATGTCACAGTGTATTCACTGTTGCAGTCCTCACATTTGGGTTATCTGCTTGCAGTATCCCTCAGTCGGCCTGATTAAGAAAGTCTTGGGTCTTGCGTCAGTTGCTGTGTCTTCTTCCGTGACGTCAGGTCGTCAGGGGTATAAAACATGCAGGTGACGCCATAACATCAGTTTTTCTTGCCCCAGATGTCAGGTGCTCCCCCAATGGGGAGCAATTAAATATATGTAAAAATACAAGGTTATACCTCCAACAAAAAAGCAAATACACCAAAAAGCTTTTAAGCATAGTTAAGGAGAGTAGAGGTACAGCCAAAATAAGTCAGGGGGCTGGAGGGAGGGTAACCAGGACTGCAATAGTGAATACACTCGAACATCTACATTTATGGTAAGTGTACACAACTGTACTATGTTCTTCGTGTTTCACTATTGCAGTCGTCACATTTGGGGAGACTTCCAAAGCTAAGGATGGGAGGAGGAATTTAGATAGCATTAGGACCAGCTATAAGGCCCTACATGACCGCAGTGGCAAAGCCAGCTCTGGACTTTGGTAATGCTTGGTGAAAGTATGTATAGAACTCCAGGTAGCAACTTCTAGGATGTCCCTGGTAGGGACGCCTCTGAGAAAGGCTGTAGAGGTAGATGCAGCCCTGGTTGAGTGGGGTCTGATCCCCTGTGGGATAGGTTTTCCACAGTGCTTATAGCAGAAATGAATGCAACGGCCTATCCATTTAGAAATGGTTTACTTTGAAATAGCCTTCCCCTCTGTCCCTACAGCAAATGCCACCAGCAGTTGTTCAGATTTCCTTTGAGGTTTAGTCCTGTCCAAGTTATCTGTGCACATCTAAGGAGTGCAGTATCCGTTCCCCTTTGTTCTGTGGATTAGGTAAGAAGGTTGGCAAATGGATGGACTGATTAAGCGCCACACTGGATACCACCTTGGACCTGAAGTAGGGATTGGTTCTGAGGGACACCCTGTCTGCATGAAAGATGATGAAAGGTTCCACTGCCATAAGGGCCTGTAATCCTGATACCCTTTCTAGCTGAGGTGATTGTTAAAAGGAAAGCTGTTTTCCAAGAAAGAAATGTTAAATCTGCAGTAGCAGCTGGCTCGAAAGGAGGGAGAGTGAGTTTTTCCAATAGAAAGTTAAGGTCCCAAGCTGGGGTTGGAGCTTTCCTGGGTGGTCTTAAACGTTTGGCCCCTCTGAGGAACTGCTTGAGCAGTGGATGAGAAAAGAGGGGAGGTTCTGTGTTATAATGAGCTGAAATGGCTGAGGCGTGAATTTTGATGAAGGAAAAAGACAGGCCCTTGTGAAGCATCTCAGTTAAGTATTGTAAAATCTGAGGTAAATTGGGCACTGCTGTGCTCGTCCCTTGAGATTGGTTTCAGGCACAGAATCTTTGCCATTTTTCAGCATAAGATTTTCTAGCACTAGGCCTCCTTGCCTCTAAAATGATATCCATCACTGGTTTACTGAGGGATGGTAAAGGATAGATTAGGAAATTAGCCAGGCTGCTAGGTTCAGAGTTTGAAGCAGAGGGTGCAGAATCTGGTTCTCCTACTGAGACAGCAGGGTAGGAGTCTGAGGCAGGTGCCATGGGGCCAACAGTGACACACTGCGCAAGAGGGGGTACCCAGTGTTGGCACCGTCAGTCTGGTGCAATCAAAATCATCCTTGGTGTGTCTTGTTTGATCTTTACTAGTACTTTGGAGAGCAGAGGCAGAGGAGGAAAGGCATAAAATGATAGGTTTTTCCCACTGAAGGACAGAGCATCCATTTTCCATGCCTGTTTGTGGGGAGTCCTTGTGCAAAATTTGTCCAATTGTTGGTTCTTTGGGGAGGCAAACAGGTCTATATCTGGGCTCCCCCATTTGCTTGTCAACATGTTGAAAATCCTTGGTTCCAGTTTCCACTTATGTGGGTCCATGAGGTTTCTGCTTAGTCCGTCTGCCAGTGTATTTAGTTTTTCTGGCAGGAATTGAGCTTGTAGATGCACTTGGTAGCTCAAGGCTGTGTTCCATAATGCCATGGCTAGTCTGCAGAGGGATTAACGATGTGCCCCTCTGCTTTTTTATGTACCACATAACAGTAGTGTTGTCCGTCTTGACCATTAATTGTCCTGGAAGAATGTGGTCCTTGAAGACTGTCAAAGCATTCTGTACAGCTAACAGTTCTTTCTGATTGATATGCAGGTGTATTTAACTTAGGTTCCATTTGCCTGAATGCACTTCCCTGCCAGGTGAGCCCCCCATGCATAGTCTGATGCGTCTCTTGCTAGGGTTTGGGCGGCAGGGGTAATGTGAATGGTAGTCCCTTGTTTTGGTAGCAGACCTCTGCCCACCAAAGGAACTCTAGGCATAGGCAAGGTATGATAGGAATCATTGCTTCTAGATCCTGAGAATGTTGACACCATAGGCTTTTTAGATACCATTGTAGTTTCCTCATATGTAGTCTTGCATATGGAATTAGAAGGATGCAGGAGGCCATGAACCCCAAGGCTTGTAGTATTTGCCTTGCAGATAGCAGGGTTTTTGTGGCCACTTGTTTGAAATAGGTTGTCAAATGAATTTGTTTCTCTGGCGTGAAGAAAGTCATCTGGGAAGGAAGTTGTATTCAAGCTTGCTCCCAGGAATATAATTTGTTGACAGGGTACCAGGTGTGATTTCTTTTCATTTATGGTGTACCCCAGACAAGTTAATACCCTTTGTACAAAGGCCAGATAATTCAAAAGTATGTCCTGGCTTTTTGCCTGAATTAGACAATCATCCAGGTATGGGTATATTTGAATATTTCTTTGCCTGCAAAATGCAATGACTGAAGCTAGGCACTTTGTGAATACCCTGGGTGCAGAAGACAAGCCAAAGGGCAGTGCAGAGAACTGACAGTGCATGTAGCCTGCTTTGAAGTGTAGGTATCTTCTGCAAGACTCCCTGAATCGGATGTGCAGGTATGCTTCCTTTAAATCTAGTTTTGCCAACAAGGTGTCTTTGCCTAGCATAGGGAGCAACTGGTGAAGAGTCAGCATCTTGAATTTTGGAATCACCATAAAGGTGTTTAGAGTAGACAGGTCCATGATAGGACACCATGAATTGTCTTTTCTGGGTACCAGGAAAAGTCTTGAGTAGAAACCTTGTCCCTTTTCCTCTTCTGGTACCAACTGAATAGCCCCCATGGTAAAGAGAGGAAGTACTTGCTTTTGGGACTCTGTCCACTGATTTGGGGGTAGATCTGGCCACCCACTTGGTGTTGGTAACATGTGGAAGTGAAATCTGTATCCCTGGGACACAATATTTAAAACCCATTTGTACTGGGTAGTGAGTTCCCAGTTCTTGGCATGAAGAGCAATCTTTCCCCCCAAAGGGGCAGTCAGTTGAGAAATGCTTGGAAGTTTTAAAAAGTCATTGAGGCAGTTTACCATAGGGGGGAGTTTTATTACGCCCAGATTTGGAAATGGAGGCCCCCCACTGCTTAGTCCTGTGCGTACCCTGGGACTGAAGCCTGAGAGCTCTGCTGGATCTGGGTTTGGACTGAGAAGGTCTGGAAGAGGCAGGAAAAAAACAATTCTTGGAAGGCTAATGCCTACTAAACCTTGGAGGTTGTACTTGTAAAAAATCTAACAGTTTGCATGGATTTAGCTTTTTCCTCCATCTTTTTAAGAACTTCTTCTGTCTTGTTGCCAAACAGGCGGTCCTGGTTTAAGGGAGTATCCAGTAATTTCGCTTTAACATGATCTGGCAAGGATTGTTCCTTAAGCCACGCATACCTTCTAAGTACAGACCCAGTTACAGCAGCCCCGCAAGATGGCTCTAGTGAATCAAACCCACATTGCAAGTATGTTTTCCAACCTGTTCAGCTGAATGCAGTAAATCCTGTAAATCCTTATTTTCAGCGCAATCAGGAATCATCATTATTTTCTGTTTAAGCAATCCAATAATATGCTGCTGATACTTTAACATATGAAACTGGCAGTTTAAGGCCCTAATGGCCAAAGTTGCAGAAGTGTATACCTTCTTACCCCATCTAGCCAGCGCCCTGGAGTCTCTATCAGAGGGGGTAGGATTTTTGGCAGTAGTAGCTTTAATGCCCTTGGGACCCTGTGAAATGGTCTCAGGATCCATAGCAGGATTTTCAAAAAGGAACTTGTGAGAGTCAAGGACCTTGTAATATCTATCAGGTTTTCTGGGAGCAGGAAGTAGAGAGTCAGGGGCCAAGTTAGATTCTGAAAAGGCATCATCAGCAATGTCTAGTACAGGAGGTATGGCTAAATGCCTGTGCTGGGGCAGGAGTAAGAAGTCCCTAAGCCTCTTTTTAGAATCAGAGAAATCCTGACTTTCCCAACGAAAATGCTCCCTGAGAGTATGCAAGGTTTCACCAAAAGAGAAATCCCATAGGGGAGAAGCAGAGGGAATACAGTCCTCAGCATCAGAATCCTTATAGGTAGATAAGGGTAAATCCTGGTCATCAGAGGAAACAGAAAATTCAGAATCCTGGTCAGAAGTATCATAAGCAAACTCAGTCCTAGGTCTCTTAGAGGTGGAAGGTTGGCTTTCCCTAAATAAAGTAATAAGGTCTTCAGCCATGTGGTCTGGGCGTCAGTTTTCCAGGCATGGTTTGAGATTTAGGCCTTGAAGAAGAAGATGGCGTCAGTTTAATATGCAAGTCAGTAGGCCTGAATACACCCTCAGAAGCCAGTGCCTGCACAGTGGCTCCGGACCCATCCAAGGTAGAGACATCCGCAGGTTCCACAGTTGAAGCATCTCGCGGCATACCAGACTCCAAATGGGTCTCAGTAGAGGCCTGCGAATCCGAATTAGCGGGTATCAGGGGCTGCGAAAGCGCCTCACTGAGTACCGGCGAACTGGCGACTGGCTTAGGAGAAGCGTCGTCGGGAGCTTTGGACCTAGGCGGCCTGTCTCTGCCTTTATCTTTGCGTTTTTTTTGGAATGTCGGTAGTTGGGTGGTTTACCGAGGATATATCAGGACAGTTGAACCGAACACCAACATATTTAGAAACGAAAATATACCGACAACAGATAGCTTGTGGTTTAAATAAGGCACAAAACCGACAGTGAGGTACGTCGTGGTCAGGGCCTAGGCAAGGAATACAGTGCGAATGAAAATCTTTATGAGGTATTTGCTTTCCACAAGTATGCATTTATTTACTTTTACTGACATCGGTTAAGAGCAAGAAAAAGTTTCCCCAATGAGGTACTTAGCTTTTAGTTGAAGACTTTGGTTCTGAAATTCGAAAACGAAAATTTCAGGAGTCGACCGACCGGCACTTGCGAACTGCTTCTGCTTCGGGCACCGCACAGCAAGAAAGACAGATGTAATGGCATCGGCTGCATACTTTATACCCCTGACAACCTGACTTTATGGAAGAAGAGACAGTAACCGACGCAGGACCCAAAACTTTGTTAATCAGGCCAACTGAGGGCTACTCCAAGTAGATAACCCAAATGTGATGACTGCAACAGTGAAACACGAAGAACATCCGTATTACTACTGCAATGCAGAGTACCGTATTACTACTGCAATGTAGAGAACCATATTACTACTGCAGTGTAGAGAACCGTATTACTACTTCAATGTAGAGAACCGTATTACTACTGCAATGTAGAGAACCGTATTACTACTGCAGTGTAGAGCACTGTATTATTACTGCAGTGTAGAGTACTGTATTATTACTGCAGTGTAAAGCACTGTATTATTACTGCAATGTAGAGAACCGTATTACTACTGCAATGTAGAGTACCGTATTGCTACTGCAATGTAGAGAACTGTATTATTACTGCAGTGTAGAGAACTGTATTACTGCAGTGTAGAGAACAGTATTATTACTGTAGTGTAAAGAACCGAATTACTACTGCAATGTAGAGCACTGTATTATTACTGCAATGTAGAATAACCTGTTATTACTGCAATGCAGAGTACTGTATCATTACTGCAATGTAGAGTACCGTATTATTACTGCAATGGAGAGCACCATATTATTACTGCAGTGTAGAGCACTGTATTACTGCAATATAGAATACCCTGTTATTACTGCAGTGCAGAGTACTGTGTGATTACTGCAGTGCAGAGTACTGTATCATTACTGCAATATAGAGTACCATATTACTGCAATGTAGAGAACCGTATTATTACTGCAGTGTAGAGCACTGTATTATTACTGCAATGTAGAATACCCTATTACTATTGCAATGCAGAGTACTGTATCATTACTGCAATGTAGAGTACCATATTATTACTGCAGTGTAGAGACCTGTATTATTACTGCAGTGTAGAGCAGTGTATTATTACTGCAATGTAGAATACCCTGTTATTCCTGCAATGCAGAGTACTGTATCATTACTGCAATGAAGAGTACGACATTATTACTGCAATGGTATGATTGGAGAGGAAATTGTAAAACTACTGGCATGCTTTGCTACTAATGCCATATTCTAAAAACTATTTGAAGAAGATTACTACCAACTTGGTCAAATTAATACTGCACCTGTGATGTGGCCTTTGCCCATGGTATCGGTCAGTTCACAAAGGACAGCCACATTGCTACTATATGACCAAAAGCCACAGAGATTTATTAACATACTTCTGAGGTTTTAATGCACTCTCAAAGTTGAATATAGGCAAGTTTTTTTCCACAATTTTCCCAACTGCAGGGTGGACTGAGATTTGTCTATAATCAAAGGGATGGCAGAGACTGATAATTTTTGGAACAAGTTTAAGGATGGTTTTCTTCCATACTGATGGGACCATGGCACAGCACAAGGACAGGTTTTGGATGTGTTTTATACAGTCTAATACACAGTCTGATTATGCCTTGTTTGACATTTACTCTTGGTCTATGCCTAGAGGACCATTACTAGGACTTTTGTTAAGACTAGATTACATTTCTTTTACTGTAATTGCTTTAAAGTAAAATGGTGGGGAGAATTCAGATGGAGTTTGCTCTGGGAAGGGATAGATGGGTGGAGTCTAAGGGTGTGGAGTGGGGAACTGATTGAATTCTTTGAGGAAACCTTCAACTGTAATACAGCTTTTGGTAGTGGTATACATGTTGAGAGAATTAAGGCTGGTTTGATTACTCCTCCTGTTAACTTGATTTATCTGTTTCCATTTTTTGTTTGAGTAAATAACGTAGATTTATAATGTTGAAGGTAAGAGGATGTGTGCCTTCTTATCCTCTGTTTTGCTAGGTTGAGGAAAGTAAAGAACCTTTGTTTGTCTTTGTGTTGTTTTCCTTCCTTACTGTTCAGGCTTCCTCTCTGACTTTTTCTAAAGCCTTAAGTTCTCTAGTCACACATCCATATTGATTAGGTGTATAAAGTTGGGTTATTCTTGGGAATACTTTGTTCTGAGTGGCTTGAAGTATAACAGAATATGGGCAATTAATTCTGGGTTCTGGGAGGAAAGGATTGGGCTTCAGTCTGTCTGGGTCAGAATACTTCAGAGGGTCTGAAAGTTCCTGGTAGTTTTATGCCAAAAGGTCAATTTGTTCGCTTTAGAGTGATTTGTAAATTATTAATATGAAAGGTGTTTACTAAGTGTGAATGGGAGAACATCTGGGGAGAAAACTTTGGAAAGTTTATGATTATTATATCTAGAAGAGAATGATTTTAGATCTAAGTTTTAGTCTTATAGGCTCACTGATAACTTGGAGTAAACCTAGGTCTGCTAGCTATTTGACAATTTTTGGGCTATTAGTTTTGGTTGAAATCTCCCATTAATACTAAGTGAATTCATCATAGGACGGAAAAAGCAATTGTGCTGATTAGTTTGAGTGGAGGAGAAGATAAGCACATGTGATGTGCGGGTCAGGAGTCTTGCTTTGAGAAATTTTTACAACTATCAAGTCATTTTCATATTTACTATTTATTTATTTATTTATTTATTTGAAATTTGGAAACAGAGTAAGTAGACCGATCAACTGACCCTTTCAGCAATGGACTGGGCAACAGAGGAGCAAAATACAGAAAATAAAAAAATCAATATCAAAAATGAAAATATATCACATAAAAATGCATATCAAAAGCAAATACACATAAAAGGGAAACAAATATTCACAGTATTTTGAACAGTGAAACTATGCATTATGTACATTTACAAGGTGCAGTTCTCTTGGCAAAGTGATAATATTCCCGTTATACTAAATCTATGAGACGACATTAACTTAGCCAGTAGCATGAAAGTAGTTACAGGCAGTTTGTTCTACTAGCTGCTCCTTCTGTTAGCCCTGACACCATCCAATGTTGTTTTAGAATATATTTCTCAGGGTAGCAGATTCAATGTTGTTGGCCCAAGTTTAGCGAAGGCCTTTTCCCCTACTGTAGTGCCAAAAAGAGGTCTCAAAATAAAGTCATTATTCTGACTTCCTTTCAATGAACAGGATGGTTCTCTTACCTGTATGTTTGATTTTGGAGATGGTGGGGGTGACACTGAGCGAGCATGATAATTTTGTACAAATGCATGTTGAGCAGCTTAGTAGCTCAGCTGGTAATCTGTAGCCAACAAGAGAGATCATTTGTCTGCTTGAAGTACAAAATAACAGACTTTCCAATATCTGCAGTTTTTGTACACTGGTATTTGATTGAAGCATTAATAAATGTAGGGCAGTAAGAAGATGCATAAAAATGTAGTTAACAGTAAAGTATGAAAAGTAGATTTATAAGGTATTATGATGCCCCCCCCTTCTTAAACCTGGTTTGTTGTTTAGGGTTTAGCTGTAGCATCACAAGTCTGAATGAAGGGGTAGGGTGTCACCTTTGACCCCTGATTCTGTGAATTTGGGGTAGGGTGTCACTTTTGACCCCTGATTCTATTAATTATCTGATAGCTATCAGAAATGTATTGTTTTAGGAACATGCTGAACTTCTCTAATTTATTTTTGATGATTCCTCTACTGATTAGGTATCCCTTAGTAGAATGGTTACGACAAGGCTCAGGGTCCAAGGATTCTTTCTATGCTGCCCTGCAGAAGAAGCAAACATAACTGGTGAAAGTTTAAATACATATCTTTGCCATTTATGTAGCAGTAAGCTATTAGTTTTGTGTTGTAGGCAGCAAATGTTGGCAAGAAAAGTAAGTGTTGCATGGTATGGATGATAACAGACTTTATACATTACAAAAATTTTAGACATTATGGGAATCTTATAACATGTTATGATATTTTGTGTGTGTGTATAAGAACATTAGTAAAAAGAGGGTGACAGTGTAGATGAACAGAAGATGTAGAGTATAGCTCCATGGTGATGCACTTGAAATCATTGTGAAATATGCCTAATATTGTGGCAAACTAGTAAATGTAGGATGCTATTAGATTTGGAACTCTACCTGCACTTTTCGGATTTTAAGGTCCTGGGATGAATTTAATGTGCTGATGCAAATTTATGATATTTAAACTGATTGGTCTTAGAAAGCTGTTGTAGTTTTTAATTGTATACTGCACCATTAAGATCCCCGCTGCTTACTTAAGTGGGAGGAGATAAAGTAGAAAGGTATGTGGAACAGGGGTGGCTGGGGATGGGGGTGGGAGAAGATTGAAGAGGGATCACAAGCCAATGTGAGTGACAGCCAGTCAGTGTGAACATGCACTATCAGCAGACAGCACTTCACCGGTAAGATGCAGCTGCTGTGACTATGCAATGTCACAAAGGTTTTGACCAAAACACATGTACTTAATGTTAATTATAATTTATTTAACCAACAATGTATTTTAGCTTTCTGACATTGATTCTGACACCCTGGACAGTAGTATGCCCATGCATCATGACTCTTAACTGTATTGGAACACAATACCTAAAAAATTACTACTCTTCAGCAACTTAGTATAAAACTGAGTTTGTCAATCTGTGTAAATGCTATCAGAAAAGTGGAAGCAAAAAAACAAAAAGAAAGAAGAGAGAAAGTAGGGCAAAAGATGAAGCCCAAGTTTAGCACTCCACATCTAGTGCCGTAACCATACACTATTTTATTGTCCAGTTGGCTGAGCTGTAGACTGCAGCTCCACAGGTGTGATGCCAGTGACCACAATATTGGCACGGGCTGAAATTCACTGAAAATGTCTAAGAATCAGGAAGTGAAACAATACAAGAAAAAAAGGGAGGGGATAAAAAGCAACTAATTCTGCAGGGACACTACAAAAGGCAGCTGTCCACTTAGCCATAATGGGGGGACAGAACACTTATATGACTGCCAGTCTGCTGACTTCCCATGTATGGCTGACATTTCGTCAAAGCCACAGTGTGTAGGTAACTGAGATACTTTGTTAGAACTGTGAAAGAGAAACATACTAGAACTGGTTCAGAGTAGATGCATAAAAGAGTGTACATACATATGCTCTGATCTTGCTGACTTAGCACCACAGGTTACAAGCTACTCACAGACAAGTTCCTGCAGCTTAGAGCAAAAACGTAATGTGAACAGCAGCACTGTAGCAAAAATGCAACATTGGTATAGACAGAATTATCACTCCAGAGGTGAAGAAATAGTCAATCAAGAGGCAGCACAGATGTTAAAGTACATTAATGTGAAACATGGAGATACAAAGTAATAGGTGATCAGACAGCTAAAAAGAACAACAAAAAAAAACAGTTAAAACTGTTACCATCTCTCCAGACATACAGTTCAAAAGAAAACATCTATATACTTGCATATATGCAAAAATTATATATTTCATAGTTTAACAGATTTATACACAGCAAAGGGAAGTTCTCCATTAAGCATTTGTTTTCACAGATAAAAGGACTAGGATGACTTAGAAAAGAAGTGTTAACATTCATATCCATTACTGCACCTAGCATTCTAAACTGTAACAATGGTTATTTAGCTTGGTGGTGTGAGAAAGGAAGAACTAATACTGTTGACCGAACTCATAAAAAGTTGCTTTAGTTGACAACAAACAAAAAAAACAAAATTAAGCATACCTTCAAAGGTCAGCCACTAGAAATATTAGCCACTCTTTAGAGTGATAGCCAAACAGTGTGTAAACACGTACGTGTGCCATCAGCAGACAGGGTTTCACGCTAAGGAGCAATGGCTATAACTTTTCAGTGTCATTTAGGCCTTGTTCAAATATTTAACCAAAAGGAAAACATTTAATATTAATGGTAACCTAATTAATTTAGCTTTTGACAGCAGAGACACCCTGAGCAGTACAATGCCTACAGCATGTGCGTCATCAATCTAACTGGATCATAGCACAAAGTTTAGAAAATCACTGTTCTCCAGCAGCCCAGAAAAAGACTGAACTTGGCACCCTGTGCAAGTGTTACTGGAAGAGGGCATACAGGGCAAAGGGTCATTCCCAAACATAAAACTCCACATCTACTACTGTAACAATGCAATAATGTGGGGTCTAACTGGCCAACTTGTACAAAGGAGCTTCAGAGGTGTGGTCCTAGTGACTGGAGTCTAATCCTCACACAGCAGCCAAGACAGGGTCTGAAATTTACTGACAATATCTGAGAACTGACAACTAAGGCAAAAGTACTGGCTTCTGGGATTGTTTTCAATCCATTGTAGTGAACAAAAACTTCTCTTGTATTCCAGTAAAGCAGACATGGACAGTCCTCTTAGGAGCAAATCTGGGTGTAACAAATGTATCAAAGTTATTTCTATCCTTTAGTGTGCTGCTTCCCAAGGCCAAAAGCAGTAACACTTTATTTAAAGGACAACAACGGGATTCTATTATTAAATGTTCAAGTTATCTGTCCTTTTTCTCTCTATTTATTGTCCCTGCTATGAATAAACAACAACACAGCATTTAAAATATTTTAAACTGACTACTTCTCTCCACTAAAACAGTACCTTACTGTACTGTGGTGGTTTCACTTTCAAAAAACTTTTATTCCGCAATGAAAAAGTCTCCAATTCATTGATGTCATCAAGGCCATACAGGTAGTTTTCTGGCCAATTCCCTCCCCAAACTGACATCATCATGACCGGCCTAAAAACCCACCCATGCTGTGATGTCACAGCTCCCTGGTCCTTCCCCGACCCATGCAGAAAGTAAAGGCTAAAACAAGGAAACAGTACATGAGTCAAGTCTCCTGCTGTGAGCTGTAAATCACAGCAGGTAAAAGCTTAAATCACCCTTAGCAATTTGACAGCTAAGGGAAGTTAGGTGTGAAGGGGGATGGGAGATGAGTCAAAGTAGTACAATTCAGAATTCACAAAAAAAAATCAGTTTAAACATTCTAAAAAGAAGCTGTAGTAAAAACCACTTTGAAAGTCTGTTCTGTGGCATTTGCACTGTTTGTGCTTTAATTAGTCACTGAACGACATGAAATGTTAATACTGACTGAAAGACAGCAGTATATGCATGTACAATTAATACAGTGACAGGAGCTTTAGGAAGAAAAAGGCATGCATGATGCAACTTTTTATAGACGAGCACTGCATTGT
Organism: Protopterus annectens; assembly: GCF_019279795.1. Taxonomy (NCBI): domain Eukaryota; kingdom Metazoa; phylum Chordata; order Ceratodontiformes; family Protopteridae; genus Protopterus; species Protopterus annectens. Next base: position 1,139,019,142 of record NC_056737.1, read on the forward strand.
GGGATACCTAGAGGCAGACTCAACAATCAGAATTACTTAAAGATGCCAGACCACATGCGGTCAGACTCAGAAATTATGTATAAAAATATTTGAGTCTGTGGGTGCAGTTCTCCTTTAAGGGCTGTCTGACTTTCCTCAAGCCAATCTCAAAAAAGCCTTATGGCACAGTAAGCCCTTAGGAGGGAACATGAATGCATATTTGCATGTGGCATTTTTAGCAGTTACTGACTCACTAGCTATTTCTTTAATCACACCACTGTATCAATCTACAGAACAATCTATTACTGCTGACGCCATCACCTTTCCCATCTACATTCTAATAAACTGCTCAATCCAAGAAAACTATGTACCCCTACTCTGGAAAAAGATGTAGATCACTCCCCTTCACAAAGGAGGTAATAACGTTCCCAATTTCTGGCCAATTGCTTTCTTAACCCCTATCTCAAAAGTTCTAGAAAAGGGCATCCACCTTCAACTTCTACCCTAACTCACAGACCACCATCTACTTACCCCCACACAACATGGTTTTAGACCTGGCCACAGTACCACAACCTCTCTCCTCTCCTTCACCGAAACCGTCAACAAAGCCCAGGATTCTGACTGTCTAGTGTCCACCCTGCTTCTGGACTTATCCAAGGCATTTGACACCATCTCCCATAACCTTCTCCTATCTAAACTCTCTAATCTAAATCTATCCCGCTCTTCTGTCAACTGGTTTTCTAGTTACCTCTCCGAAAGACAACAAGCTGTCAAATGGAAAAAAAGCCACTTTCTCCTTCCTTAATACACCTACAGACATACCCCAGGGTTCCATATTGGGTCCCCTACTGTTCAACATTTTCATAAATGACTTCCACCAAAACATTCCTAGTGCTAAACTGATTCAATATGCAGATGACCCTACGATTATCTGCTCCACCGCTTCCATCTCCACTCTCTTAAAACTAACTCAGGATGTTTTCTCTTATACCAAACATTGGATGATAGACAACCACATATCATTCAATGCATCAAAAACTAAAATTATGTTATTTTCCCCTTCAAAAAGTACCACTATAGACAAGAAGTCATTTTCCATTACTATTCAAAACAATAGCTCTCTCGAGGTAGCCTCCCATGTAAAACTTCTAGGAGTCCTTCTTGATGAACAGTTAAAATTTGATACCCACCTGCTAACTAATATAAAGAAAATCCACCAGAAACTAGGCATGTTGTACCGCCATAACCGCTATATCACTCCCACTACTAAACTTGTACTCTCTAACACCTTCGTCATTCCTTCTCTCCTATATGGTGCCCCACTTCTTAACAACCTTCAATTTTCTCTAAAAACCGGCCATAAATCCTCCTCTCACCACTGCAATGCCCTACACAAACTAAACTGGTTCGGACTTCCCAACCATCTTACCTACATTCAACTTACTCATGCCTATAAACTCATCTTTGATCCTCTATCTGGCCCTCCCCTTGTCTCCTCCTTTAAAATGCACCTACCCAACAGACTTCAAGCAAATTGTGGTTATTTGATCTTAGAAGTGCACAAGCCTGCTCGTCCTCCAGGTAAACACCTACTACACTTTTCCCTAGCTCACCTCTGGAACTCCCTGCCACCTTTTATTCGTACTACAGACAACCACTCTACCTTTAAGGCACGGCTTCATTCTCATCTCAAAACCCTCTGGGAATATTCCTGCTCTCATCCCACAACTCACCTCTTTTTCCCCATTTCTTACTTTCCTTTACTTCTCTCTTTTATTCATCATACTGAGCGTCTCTGACTACGATCATCTTCATTTTTCTCATTTACTCCTACTCTTGCTCTACTTTTTTTCTTACTGCCTCACCCTTCTTACATTCAACAATTAACACCTCTTATCCCCCCATCCTACTTTAACTCTGCTAAGATTTCATGTAAAACTGTAATGTCAACCCTGTGTTATTTCAAATTGTAACAAATCTAACAGGAATATGCACCAATGGACTTTTCTTATTTTAATTGACTTATTTATGTGTGTGTGTGTGTGTGTGTGTGTGTGTGTGTGTGTGTGTGTGTGTGTAATTTTACCTTTTGCTTTGACTGTATTTTCACTGAAATTGTGGATTTTTTGTCATGTTGTGTAATACTATTGTTCTTCAATAGTATTATATAAATGTAAATGCATTGTCTTCATATTATAATTTTGTTCATGGAGCTTTTCTCACCGGGACTCCACTGAAAACGGGCTCTTCTTGGCCCAACGGACTATCCCGGTAAACAAACTGTTAAATAAATAAAATGTAATAATCTATATGATTCCCATGATGCCATACACCAGTGACCATTAAGGAACAAGTAGCTATGTTTTCTCTACCCAGTGGCATAGTACCAGATTTGCACAGTAGGGGAGGCTGAAATATAAAAGTGTGCCTGTGTGTGCATGTGCATGTGTGTGAGATTGATCAATGTAGCTTAAACCATGCCAGTGATTTATATGGTGTAGACACTGCATTTTCCATTTGGCTGTGTTTGACACTGGTCTGTTAACTGCCAGGACAGCCATCATGGCTTTAAATAACAGCCCCTGATTAGTGTTGAAATATTAAAATATTTTAAAAAACTCGAATTATTTAGTTTCTTGTTATTATGGCTTTGTCTCTCGTTAACCGTAAGGCAGCCGATGGTGGACAAATTAAAGTGTCAAACCATTTGGGGTATCATGAGCTATAATCCATAATGAATCATATTACACTGCTGAATCCAAGAAAATCCCAAATGAACAGTTTTACTTATTTTTCGTTTATTTATAGAGGCAACACACGACTAGAGCACTGATTTACACTTCTGCAGCTGTACTTCGGTTTATCATCACCTTACACTCAAATTATATCAGCAGGTAAAAGGAAAAAACACACTACCAGCAACGACTACATTTTTAACTTGAAAAAGCACTGGTGACCCAAGTGCATTACAAAACATTCACAAGTTCCCAAATGCCTACCCATGAGTTCAGAGATTAAGCCAGGCAGAATTATAAGGTGGTATTCATAGTCCAGCCCTTCGCATTTCCATAGCAGTAATCTGCAAGGGGTGGAGCTATTTCATTATGCAAATCACATCTTTCAAGATGACTTTGAAAATGCAGAGGCATTTTGTTACACATGCCTCCCTATCACAAAAGCCTAACTTGATTAAGGCATAAATGATAGTGGGACAGCTACTAGGCAAATAAGGGCTTTACAAATTTGGGTATCAGCCGGATTCACAGAGATGAATTTAAAAATACCTCATTTGCATACTAAATTGCATACTATGAACCTATGTGTAAAGAGATCATGAAGTGATCCATGAAGTGGAGTGATTAAGTATCATTTTTCTGCATTTTCTTGCTGCCTTTAGCTAATTCCGCCTAAAATGTTGATTTTCTAGAGTTTCTGTGATTTAAAAATCTTGTTTCAGCTACATATTGTACTTATTTTACTGCCTGCACTTTAACAAAGTTGTTTTTGTGTTTAAATTACCTGTTTAACTGTTGTAGGCTACACACTCAAGTGTGATAACCATTTCTGTGCATTTAAAGTGTTTTTTTTTTTTTTTTTTTATTGTACCTGCCTTATTTTCTGAAAAACACAAACAAAAAAAATACTTGCTTTCCCATCTTTTTAAGCTAGTATAGTCCAGTTTTCAGGCTAGTGCTGAATTCAGGGGTGTGTTACAAGTTTCTGTGTTTGCCCATACCTTACTTGGATAGAAGGAAGTTTCTCTGTTCACTAGAGAGGGAGCTTTGAGCAGCCTATCTGTCTCTGGAGGAGTGGTTTCAGCCCAGAAATTATTAGTTTATCGGCCATTTTGGGCTAATTTCTATCTCTTTCATTTCCCTGCTATAAAACTTGCATTTGTGCAGTGGTTAGCTAGGGTACAACTGTTCCCGGCTCCTCCACAAAGTCTACTCTTCAATTTTTCCCTTGGAACTAGACAAACGTTCCACTTAAGCATTCAAACCATTCACTTCTCATCCCGGCACTTGCTCAAAACTCATAGCAAGCACTAATAAACCTTAGCACTAGACTCCCCTATACTGTAGAGAAGGACAAGGCTCTCTATTCGACCTTACCTGCCAATCAGTAAAACAGTTCACTGTACCTATCCAGGCATGTCCAAAGGGAAGTTTCAGGTGTACTCTCCGGTTCAACTGGTGAATCTGGGCATTTTAAGGCAATGTTACAATTTCATGTACACAGACAACCATCTCCTCTTTCCACCAAACACTAATACATGCGAGAGATGCAATTATACAGCCAAACTGGAGGCTAAGCTCTCTCAAACCAATACTGGACCAGGCAGTCAAGAGGAGAAGGGAATTACTTGCATCCCACCACCAGTCTCACATAGACTTATGAAACCAGCACCGGCAAAAAACACGCATATATACATGAAAACATACTCGGAGGCTCTAAATAAAAATCTGCAAAAGACTCAGAGACCTCCAAAGCAGACATCCAAGCAACCTCCACCCCCCCAACACAGACCATGAAACACGTACTTCACAAAACCAGTGTGCCATGCAATCACAAGGCAAAATAACATACCCAGCACACTAGTAATAAGTGACTCTATAGTCAGGCACATTGACGTCCCACTCACTAGGCTGAAAGTACAGTTTTGTACCTACCATAAATGGAGATGTTCGAGTGCTAATACAGCTGCAGTCATAACAGATGGGTTCTCCTGCCGTCAGGCGGGCCCTCGGTCGGCCAAATTCCAAAGTCTAGGTCCGGCGTCAGTTGTCGTCGCTTCTTCCCTGACGTCAGTGCGACAGGGGTATAAAGGAACCAGCCGACGCCATATTCTTCAGTCTTTCTTGCCCCAGATGTCAGGTGCCCCCAGAAGGAAGGCAATACATAAAATAATGTAATAATGCTATGCAATATAATCAAAAAACAGTAGTTGCAAGCAAATACACCATAAAAGGATACCCCTAGAGGGGAAGGTGGGAGGGAAACCTGGACTGCAGCTGTATTAGCACTCGAACATCTACATTTATGGTAGGTACAAAACTGTACTATGTTCATCGTGCATACAGCTGCAGTCATAACAGATGGGTAGAATCCCAAAGCTAAGAAAGGGGTGGTAGGCACTAGGTGGAGCTAGGAGGAGCCAAAATGCCCTGCAAGACTGCAGTGGCAAAACCTGCTCTAGACTTGGAGTATAATGGTAGGTTGTAGTGCTTAGAGAAGGTATGCACAGAACTCCAAGTGGCTGCGTCTAAAATATCTTTGGTAGGAACTCCTCTGAGGAAGGCTGCAGAGGTGGCAGTGGCCCTGGTGGAATGAGTTCTAATGCCTGTAGGTACAGTTTTGCCATGAAAGGAATAGCAAAAGCGTATGCAGTGGGCTATCCATTTTGAGATTGTCTGTTTGGATATTGACTTTCCTTGAGCTCCTACCGCATAGGCCACAAAAAGCTGTTCTGATTTTCTGAAAGGCTTTGTTCTGTCCAAATAATAACGCAGTTGTCTGTGGATGTCCAAGGAATGCAGTAATCTCTCCTTTGTTTTGAGGATTAGGATAAAAAGTAGGTAAATGTATGGCCTGATTTAAGGCTACCCTGGATACCACTTTAGGCATAAAGGACGGGTTGGTACGTAATGAAACTCTGTCCTGATGGAAGATGATGAAAGGCTGGACAGCCATAAGAGCCTGTAATTCTGAAACTCTACGAGCTGAAGTGATAGCCAGAAGGAAAGCTGTTTTCCAGGACAAATATTGTAAATCTGATGAGGCAGCTGGTTCAAAAGGGGGCAAAGTCAGTTTTTCCAGAATGAAATTAAGATCCCAAGCAGGTATTGGTTGTTTTCTTGGAGGTCTTAAATTCTTAGCCCCTCTGAGGAACTGTCTTAATAGAGGATGAGAGAATAAAGGTGGATCAGTGTTGTATTCTGCAGAAATGGCTGAGGCATGGATTTTGATGGAGGAGAACAAAAGTCCACTGCTTAGCAGTTCGGCCAAATATTGTAGTATTTGAGGTAAATTCAGTTTTCCAGGGCACTGGCCCTTTTTCTCATTCCAAACACAAAACGCTTTCCATTTTGCAGAGTAAGCTTTTCTAGTTGATGGCCTTCTGGCCTCCAAAATGACATCCTGCACCTCCTTGGAGAGCAGGGCCTGCTGTGATGCTAAGGAATCTTCCATGCGGCTAGACTGAGTGTCTTCAGCTGACTGTGAAGAGTTTTGAAGCTGTGCTGAGTCAGAAGAAGAGGCATTAGAGGCAGGGTCCATGGTGGGGAATGCGTCAGGCTCCTTAGTAGTGGGTACCAGTGTTGCCTTGGCCAGTCCGGAGCAATGAGGATCATCTTTGGTCCGTCTGCTCTGGTCTTCAATAGGACTTTGGGCAGCAGAGGAAGAGGTGGGAAGGCATAAACTGTCATTGATGTCCAACTGAAAGAGAGAGCGTCCACTCTCCAGGCCTTTGGATGGAAGATCCTTGAGCAGAATTTTGTCAATTGATGATTTTTGTGGGAGGCAAAGAGATCTATGTCTGGCCTTCCCCATTCTTGGATTATTTCTGTAAAAACTTTTGGATGCAACTTCCATTCGTGTGGATCTGTCATATTCCTGCTTAGGTTGTCTGCCAGCGTGTTTTCCTTGCCTGGCAAGTACTGTGCTTGTAGCTCCATTTGTAGGTCCATGGCCATGTTCCAAAGTGACATGGCCAGTCTGCACAGGGGATAAGAATGTGTTCCTCCCTGCTTGTTTATGTACCACATAACTGTGGTGTTGTCTGTTCTTATCAATAGCTGACCTGGTTGTAGAAGGTCCTTGAAGGCTGTAATAGCATTTATCACTGCTAGCATTTCTTTTTGATTGATGTGAAGGTGCTTTTCTTTTTGGGTCCATTTGCCTTGAATGCACCAGTCTGTCATGTGCGCCCCCCAGGCATGGTCCGAGGCGTCTGTTGTGATGACTTGATTTGCTTGAGGCTTGCTGAATGGAAGACCTGTGTTTGTTTGGCATGCTTGAGCCCACCACAGAAATTCCTTTTGCAGACATGGAATTAGTGGTATCATTGTTTCCAAACTGTGGCTGTGTTGAGACCATATGTTTTTTAGGTACCATTGTAGTTTTCTCATATGCAACTTTGCACATGGGATTAGTAAGATGCAAGATGCCATGAATCCCACAGCCTGCAGGATTTTCCTTGCAGTCAGCCTGGTGCAATTTGCCAGTGTTCTGAAATACTGAATTAGTTGCCACTGCTTCTCTGGCATGAGGTAGGCCATCTGGGTGTTTGTGTCCAAATTGGCACCCAGGAAAATTATCTTCCGAGAGGGTATTAGTCTTGATTTCTCTTTGTTGTCTGTGTATCCCAGAGAGCTTAATAACATTATTACATAAGCCAGATGTTTCAGAAGAATGTGCTTGCTGTCCGCTTGGATCAGGCAGTCGTCCAAATAAGGGTATATTTGTATCCCTTGAAGTCTGCAGTAGGCAATTACTGATGCCAGGCATTTCGTGAATACTCTGGGTGCAGTAGATAAACCAAAGGGCAATGCAGAGAATTGATAATGTATTGAACCTGCAAGAAATCTGAGGTATCTTCTGCAATTTTGTCTGATTGGGACATGCAGGTATGCCTCCTTGAGATCCAATGTTACCAGCCAAGACTCCTTGCCCAGCATGGGAAGAAGTTGCTGTAGAGGGAGCATCTTGAATTTTGGTACGAGTAGGAATGTGTTTAGGATGGAAAGATCCAAAATAGGTCTCCAATCTTTGCCCTTCCTTGGCACCAGAAATAGCCTGGAATAAAAACCTTGACCTTGTTCGTGTGTAGGTACCTCTTGAATAGCTTTCATGTTTATAAGATCTGAAATTTGCTTTTGTGCCTCTGCCCTTTGATTGTGTGGCAGTTTTGGCATGCCTCTCATTTTTGGAAGGGTATGAAAATGGAATTTGTAGCCTCTGTTTATAATGTTCAGGATCCATTTGTCCTTTGTGACAATATGCCAATTTTTTGAGAATAGTGCCAGCTTCCTTCCTAAGGATGCTGCCATTTGAGACCTGGTTGGCATGCAAAGGGGAAAGTCATTGGTTTTGCTTTCTGAAAGATTGCGAGTTGTCCTCACCACCTCTCTGTGTAGGAGCTTGCCATTGTCTGCCTCTGTACGAGCCTTGTGTTTGTCCTCTGCCCCTCGGGCGCCTGTATCTGCCTCTTTGGGGTCTGTCTGTGGCAGGAAAGGACCAGTTTTTGGAAGGCCAATTTCTACTAAAATGTGGGGGTTGAACCTGCAGAAATTCTTTCACAGTTTGCATTGATTTAGCCTTTTCCTCCATTTTCCGTAATACTTCCTCAGCATTTGCCCCAAATAGTACATCCTTTTGAAGAGGGGCGTCTAGTAATTTAGCTTTGACATGATCAGGCAAGGCTTGTTCCTTGAGCCAGGCATGCCTACGTATGACTGAGCCTGTAACAGCAGCTCTATATGAGGCCTCTAGAGCATCAAAACCACATTGTAAGCTATGTTTACCCACTTGTTCTGCACTATGCATCAAATCCTGCAACTCCTTCATGTCTGGTTGTTCAGGTTGCGACATTTTACTTTTCAATTGAGATAACAGAAACTGTTGGTATTTTAGCATATGAAACTGACAGTTTAAGGCCCTCATGGATAAGGTAGCCAAGGTATATACCTTTTTCCCCCACCTTTCTAGGGATCTGGAATCTCTCTCGGAAGGCAATGGGTTTTTGGCAATGGAGGCCTTAACTCCCTTGGGCCCCTGTGAGATGGTTTCTAGATCAGCAGCATGGCTTTTGTATAGAAATTGGTGTGAGTCAGGAACCCTGTAGTACCTGTCAGGCTTAACTGGAGCTGGAGGGAGAGAGTCCGGGTTAAGGCAGGCCTCCGAGTAAACATCATCTAGGATGTCCAGAACAGGAGGTATAGCCAGAGGCCTGTGCTGGGGTAGCAAAAGAAATTTCCTGAGCCTTTTCTTGGAATCTGAATAATCCTGGCCTTCCCAGTGAAAGTGCTCCCTTAAGGTATGCAGAGTTTCACCAAATGAGTAATCCTCAGGGGGGGGGATACATAAGGGATAGATTTCCTCTGCATCAGAGTCTTCAAAAGGAGAGTAAGACTGTTCCTGATAATCAGAGTGCTCTGAAATAATGGAGCCCTGATCAGAGGAGGGGGAATCTTCCTCCACTCTGGGTCTTTTGTCCGGAGGTGGCGGAGAACCTCTGATTAGAGTAATTAAATCCTCAGCCATTTTAAGCATCTGTTTCTTAGGCATGGGACCTGGAGATGGGCCCTGTGTAACTGGTCTCTTAGGGTGCATGGTTGCTTTAGACTTGGTGAAAGCCTTGATGGAGAAAGAAGAGAAAGATCTGAAGACACCTTGAGTGGAGGTGGACCTGTCCACATTCTGTGTTTCAATGCCAAGCGTGGCTTCGGTATCTGTAGTCAGGGTGTGGGCCGAGGAGCCTGCGACCTCGGGTACAGGAGACACCGCCAAAGATGTGTCGTCGGTAATCAGGGGCTGCGTAGGTGCCTCGCTGAGAACCGGACCACGTGTAGTCAGCTTTGGCGTGGTGTCGGTAGAGGCCGCGGACCTCGAGTGTCGGTCCTTGTCTTTGCGTTTTTTAGACAAAACCGGAGTTGGAGTATCTGACGACATAGTGTAGTTGAATGCTTTCCCAAAATAATGCTGGGCGAACTCTGCCCGACGCTTAATAGTGCGTTTGTTGAATGTAGCACAAAAGTGACAGACCGAGACGTCGTGGTCTGGGCCTAAACAAGGTATACAGAGGGAATGGAAATCCTTATGCGGTATTTGCTTCCCACAAGAAATACAATTATTAACTTTGTCTGACATCGGTCTGAGGCAAGAAAAAGTTTCCCCAACGGCGTACTTAGCTTTTAAGTAGACTTCGGTTCCAAATTTTTTGTAATCTCAGGAGCTGGCCGACCGGCACTTGCGAACTGTTTCTGCTTCGGGCACCGCGCGGCAAAAAAGACTGAAGAATATGGCGTCGGCTGGTTCTTTTATACCCCTGTCGCACTGACGTCAGGGAAGAAGCGACGACAACAACACAAATAGAAGCAAATGTTGGTAAAACAAAACTGAGTAAACCAAACCAACACCGGATGGAGATGGAATGCCAATAAATATCCAAAGTGCAGGAATACACGTAAAACACAGGTTTATTGATTCAAGTTAACGCAAGTAAAACACAATGACACCCGTTTTCGTTACCAAAGTAACTTCATCAGACAACATAGCCAGCTGAATTTCCTCATTATATATGGATGTCAATTGAAAGACTTGTTAAATAATTAAAACTTAAAGAAGACATAGCTAGAAAATCTATTTCAAGATAGGAAAACATGCATATACTAAAAAACTATGTATGGTGTTAAATATTCAAATCCAGAAATATACATGAATATGCAAAAAGTTTTATGTATATTAGGAATATAAAAATACAATTTTCTCTTAAAAAATTCCCGGATATAAAAATGTTAAAATACATCCTTCACAGCCTATATTTTAATAGCTTTCAGTTTTAATATTGGCTTGATGGAAATATAGTAATTGAGTCCACGTTCCTTGTTAGCCTCCAGCATGATTTGTCAAGTTGTCTCCCTCTGTTCTAGTATAGTCTGCCACGGCCCACCCCTAGGATCCAGTTGAACACTGTCCAAAACAAAAAATAGAAATTTTGCTTTAGGACATGTGTATGTATGTTTAAACAAGGCATTGGTAGTGTTCCCTTTTTGTAAATCATAGATATGTTCATATATTCTACGTTTCAGGGAGCGCTCGGTCTTACCCACATAGTATGCCGGGCATAAAGTGCACATAGCTAAATACACCACCCTTTGGCTGTTACAATTATAAAATGCTTTAGCTCTAATAGTTCTATTTTTAGCTGCTAAAAACACTTCCTCAGAGTGCGCAATGTATAAACATTGTGCACAAGACCCACATTTGAAAGTACCCTTTCGTGGTCTAGAGGAATACTGCCGAAAGGGCCCCTTTTCTAAAATATTTTTAATACTATTTCCTTACGGAAGACCGACTTCATTTCCTTGCCTTGCAAACTGCCCAAGTCAGTGACCTCAGAAAAAGTTTCCCATTCTCTGCTAATAATATCTCTGATTTTACAAGAATTAGAACTGTATTGTGTTATGAAAGCCTTAATGTATTCTGACTGAGGTGTTTGCTGAGTCAGAATGTTGTCACCATGTTTTAATCCCAAAATAGGTCGAAACCTACCTTCCCTTTCTTTTTTGACTTGTTCACAAATGTTACATACAAAGTCCCTAGGATAGCCTCTATCTTGGAATAAAAGACTTAGATTCTCACACTCATCCAGAAACTCCTGTTCGTTGGATGTCATTCTGGAGATTCTGACGAACTGGCCCTTGACGATCCCCCTCTTTTGATGAATCGGTAAACTATCATAATGTATGTAACTATTGGAGAACGTCGGCTTTCTATATACTGAAGATTTAAATTGATGGTCACAATCAGTACTAAGCATAACATCCAGATATTCCACCCTATCCACAGTCACTTTGTATGTGAATGTAAGAAAATTGGTAGTATTAGTCAGGTATTCCATAAAATCTATAATGAGACTATCTGGTCCTATCCAAAAAATACAGATGTCGTCAAGGAACCTATAATATGCAACCCAGTGTTTACTAAAAGGACTGTTAAACACATACTTATTTTCCCAAATGGACAATATTATGTCCGCATAAGTCGGAGCACAGTTTGCTCCCATGGCCACTCCGGAAACCTGTTTGTAAAATTCCCCTGAAAAATAAATAAAATTGTTGTACAAAACCAGTTCCATGAGCTGCAAAATGACAAAATTGTCATTATTACTGGATGCAGGATTAGATATAAGAGCCTCTTCTAACCATGATAACCCTGTTACATGAGGTATAACAGAAAAAAGATCCACAATGTCTATAGTCAAGAACTTTAAGGTAGGACTCCAAAGTTCAGGAGTAATCTGTCTGAGAAATTCCCATGAATCTTTCAGCATGTGAGTTGCTTTGGGCCATAACCTTTTGAGTTTGTAATCCAAATATTTGGAAAGCGGGGAAATTTTTGACCCTTGTGCTGCCACTATTGGCCTCATAGGTGGATCTTGTGCATTCTTATGTACCTTGGGTACACCGAATATAGGAGGCACCCTAGGTTGGGGGTTGTTCAAAAAGATGTAAGTACCATAATCAATGGCTTCCTGGTCCAGTAAATCTTTGATAGCCAGATTTATCCTCTGATAGGCTACATTGATTTCGTTGAAGGAAACCGGGCAATACCTGGCCTCATTCTTTAACATGGTGTTCATCTTACCCTCATAAATAACCTGGTCCATGATCACTGTTCCTCCCCCTTTATCAGGTTCCATGACCCTGATATTGGCATTTTGTTGTAAAGCATACAACAAATTGTGTTCAGAAACAGTGAGATTGGGAATGTGCCTAACCCGTTCACAATGACGCCTGACTTGTTGTTCCATCCTGTGCTCAAGGTTTTTAAGTTGGGGATGCAAGGGGGGGTTGTAAGAACTACTCCTATGTGGTTCAACACTCAAAGTAAATTCCCCGTTACCCATGAGGTGCTCAAGATTCAGTTTCCTGATATAAAGTTTAATATCAATAATAACTTGAGTCATACAGCTACTCCTATTAGGTACATACTTAAAGCCTTTTGTAAAAAGTGCACAATAAGTATCATTTATATTTAAAGAACTGTAGTTGTAAATGGTGTATCCTCCCTTCTGACATATAGGGTCTACGTAGCTGTTGTCATTGGAAATAAGGCTAAGCTCAGTGTTGTCTATTCCCAAAACTGGACCTGTGTGGGGTGGTGATTCCCGTTGTTCCTCTCCTTCTCTCTGTAATGGTGGCCCTGAGGGGAAAAAGACTGCTCATTATGTGTTTTACGCTGATTTCTAATTCTTTCTGATCTCCTGGGGAGCGGGTCTAGTCCCTGCATCTGACATATCTCCTGTTCATTGTTATAGGAAGTGTCCTCTGCATGATGCACTGGCTGTGATTTAATATGTCTTCTATCGGTACTGGAGTAAGGTATAGGATAAGGGCACCCTTCCCCATATTCCCTAATATCCCTTTGTAACTTCTTGTATTTTCTCTGTAAAATAACAGCACATTTATTGTCAACTTCCTTCCTAATTTGGTAATACTTTTTGTTTTCAAGTTCAACTTGAAACAACAGGTCAGAAATAACAACATCATTGTGCTTGATGATATCTTGATCCAAAATCGCTATTTCCGATTCATTTCTCTTGACTATGGCTCGTACAATATCTAAACCACACTTGTCAAAAGCTAAAATTAAGTCAGAGTGAAAGTCGCTACCAGCGACAACATTACTAGGATATTTACAGACCCGTAGGCCTTTAGGTACAATGTTTTTGTTGAGACATTCATTGAGGTACATATTGTCCAGTTTCAAACTGCGGTACCTGTACAATGAAGTCTCAAGTGCAGCCATCGACTCCCGAAAGCATAAGCTGTTGTCAGTCCTGGTATTGGCCTGTCCTGGATGTTGAAAAGTGGGAATATCCTGATACCATTCCTGGAACGAAGAAGGTGGCGTGTTAGTTCGCCCAGCTGGTTCATCAGCACGCCGAGGACTCTCACTGCGGTCCTGTAGGATATGTGGAGTGTTGAAAAAATCAGTTGCCGTAGGAGGGCGACCTCTACCGTTGGAAGAAGGCATAACTGGACCCAAATTTTGTTAGAATTGCTGGCGGAATGTCCGGTTTCATTGTTAAAGGCCTGGCAAGGTTTAGAAAGTAACTGTTGAATGCCTTGCCCTAAAGGCAAGAGAATGTCTAAAAGTTGGCTGAGTTGACTAGTCAACTTACGAATTTCCCCAACTTCAGACCGTAGACTGGGTTCCTGGATATCGGCAATAGCATTCTCCCCCGAAGCTTCCATATCAAAACCAACAACACAAATAGAAGCAAATGTTGGTAAAACAAAACTGAGTAAACCAAACCAACACCGGATGGAGATGGAATGCCAATAAATATCCAAAGTGCAGGAATACACGTAAAACACAGGTTTATTGATTCAAGTTAACGCAAGTAAAACACAATGACACCCGTTTTCGTTACCAAAGTAACTTCATCAGACAACATAGCCAGCTGAATTTCCTCATTATATATGGATGTCAATTGAAAGACTTGTTAAATAATTAAAACTTAAAGAAGACATAGCTAGAAAATCTATTTCAAGATAGGAAAACATGCATATACTAAAAAACTATGTATGGTGTTAAATATTCAAATCCAGAAATATACATGAATATGCAAAAAGTTTTATGTATATTAGGAATATAAAAATACAATTTTCTCTTAAAAAATTCCCGGATATAAAAATGTTAAAATACATCCTTCACAGCCTATATTTTAATAGCTTTCAGTTTTAATATTGGCTTGATGGAAATATAGTCATTGAGTCCAGTTTCCTTGTTAGCCTCCAGCATGATTTGCCAAGTTGTCTCCCTCTGTTCTAGTATAGTCTGCCACGGCCCACCCCTAGGATCCAGTTGAACACTGTCCAAAACAAAAAATAGAAATTTTGCTTTAGGACATGTGTATGTATGTTTAAACAAGGCATTGGTAGTGTTCCCTTTTTGTAAATCATAGATATGTTCATATATTCTACATTTCAGGGAGAGCTCGGTCTTACCCACATAGTATGCCGGGCATAAAGTGCACATAGCTAAATACACCACCCTTTGGCTGTTACAATTATAAAATGCTTTAGCTCTAATAGTTCTATTTTTAGCTGCTAAAAACACTTCCTCAGAGTGCGCAATGTATAAACATTGTGCACAAGACCCACATTTGAAAGTACCCTTTCGTGGTCTAGAGGAATACTGCCGAAAGGGCCCCTTTTCTAAAATATTTTTAATACTATTTCCTTACGGAAGACCGACTTCATTTCCTTGCCTTGCAAACTGCCCAAGTCAGTGACCTCAGAAAAAGTTTCCCATTCTCTGCTAATAATATCTCTGATTTTACAAGAATTAGAACTGTATTGTGTTATGAAAGCCTTAATGTATTCTGACTGAGGTGTTTGCTGAGTCAGAATGTTGTCACCATGTTTTAATCCCAAAATAGGTCGAAACCTACCTTCTCTTTCTTTTTTGACTTGTTCACAAATGTTACATACAAAGTCCCTAGGATAGCCTCTATCTTGGAATAAAAGACTTAGATTCTCACACTCATCCAGAAACTCCTGTTCGTTGGATGTCATTCTGGAGATTCTGACGAACTGGCCCTTGACGATGGCGGTATTTGCTTCCCACAAGAAATACAATTATTAACTTTGTCTGACATCGGTCTGAGGCAAGAAAAAGTTTCCCCAACGGTGTACTTAGCTTTTAAGTAGACTTCGGTTTCAAATTTTTTGTAATCTCAGGAGCTGGCCGACCGGCACTTGCGAACTGCTTCTGCTTCGGGCACCGCGCAGCAAAAAAGACTGAAGAATATGGCGTCGGCTGGTTCTTTTATACCCCTGTCGCACTGACGTCAGGGAAGAAGTGACGACAACCGACACCGGACCTAGACTTTGGAATTCGGCCGACCGAGGGCCCGCCTGACGGCAGGAGAACCCATCTGTTATGACTGCAGCTGTATGCACGATGAACATCAAAGAGAAGGTTACTGTTAGCTGCCTGTCGGGTGCCAGGATCCAACACATAACACAAGCACTCAGGTCACTCCAGAACAAGTACAAATATGACTCTGTCATTGTCCATGTTGGTGTGAATGACCTGAGCCGCATCTCCCTGGACTACATGAAAAGAGACATGGAGGAGCTCTCTGATCACGTAGCCCAGGCCGGTATGACCCTGACCCTGAGAAGCATCCGGCCCTCACCAAGAATGATACCACAGTACAGAGAAAAAAATTATCAATTTCAACAATTGGCTAAGCTTCTGGTGTCATTCAAAGGGGATCCAGTGTCTGTCAGCTTGGGATGACATGCTCAACAAGCCATGCTGCTTCGCTAGAGATGGCTTGCACCTGTCACCCTTAGGCTTTTGAATACTGGCCAAGGCTCTTGCCACCCCCATAGTGCCTTTTTTAGGCAAGGCTCAAAAAACAAACCCACCGCTATAAATAGCACAAGTAACAAAAAACTGAGGGTAATGCTACTCAATGCCAGAAGTCTTAACCTCAAAATGCACGCACTCGAGGCACTCCTCAGTATGGAGATAATCGATATATGTGCAGTAACAGAAACCTGGTTTAAGGCTCCAGAGAGCACCCCAGCACTACCAGGCTACAACTCATACCATACATTTTGGCCACAGAACCAGGACCGAAATACAAAAGGCAGGGGAATATCCATATTCATCAAGGATATCCACACCTCCAGGTTAGCGGCACAGCACGATGCTTCAGAGATCATCCACGTGCAACTAACAATGGGCAAAACTGCTATTCAAATTATAGCTTGCTACAGATTACCCACCATGTCCCAGGAACCCCACTCCACATTCCTGGAAACACTGGGAAACATAAAGGTCCTACAAAACACCCTGATATTGGGTGATTTCAATTACCCAAACATTAACTGGGAGAACTACTCAAGTACAAACTCCCTTGCCCAATATTTCCTAGAATTTATAAACTCAAACGCCCTGGATCAACTGGTCAACACCCCCACCAGAGGTGACAACATATTGGATCTGGTCATCGCCAACATGGGCGACCGGTGTTCCACACCGGAGGTCAACCCCTCGCTGGTTAGATCTGACCAAAAACTAAACTCTGGATATCCACATTCCGCCACCACCCCCGGTCAAAGAAACCACAGTGAAAAACTTTTCGAAAGCAAACTTCACGTTACTTAAGACTGAGGTGGGAAGTTTCAACGTCCCCATGCTAAAGGATAACGCTGTCCAAGCTGCAAAATCCTTTACTAATGCACTCTATGGGCAACTACAAGAATGCATGGATCGTGCTGTCCCAAATAAAACCAAGACTCACTCCTCCAAGAAAAGGAAACCAGTCTGTTGGACCCCTGCCATAAACAAGATATACAATAGGAGGAGGAAACTAGAACAGAAAAGAGTAAAATCCCAAGAAAGGAAGACATCCCTGATCAGTATCAGCAAGAAAATACATTCCCTCATAAAATAATCCAAGGCTAGCTTCGAAAGGAGAATTGCAATGGACTCCAAAGATAACCACAAGGCATTCTTTAGCTATGTCAAGAACCTAAGTGGCAATTCTCAGATCTGCTCGGAGTTAGTGCAGAATGGCATAAAATACAGTGAACCGACCGATATAGCCAACATCCTGGCAGACAGGTACAGTGCAAACTTTACCCCCCCCCTCTCACCCCCAAAAGGGCCCATAACTCTACCAGAAAAATGTAGTGCCCCTGAAATCACAGACACTCAGGTTAAAACAGCCATCTCCAAAGCCAAAAACACAGCATCAATGGGACCGGACGGTGTCCCAGGCTGCGTCCTACACGAGCTCAAAGATGAACTAACCCCTCACCTAAACACACTGTTTAAACTCAGCCTCTCCACAGGCTACGGGCACACAGAGTGGCGCACAGCAACGGTTATTCCGCTCCACAAAGGTGGAGCCACAACAGACCCCGGGAACTATCGCCCTATAAGCCTGACTAGCTTGGTCTGCAAAGCTATGGCGTGCATCATCATGGATCTCATTAACAGAGACACTGGGATCTGCCAAACACTGGATCCTACCCAGTTCGGCTTTCTTAAGGGCAGATCATGCCTCCTAAACCTGGTGGACTTCTTTGAGACAGTTACCAAGGCTATAGACGAGGGAAAGGTGGTACACACAGCCTACCTAGACCTCGCAAAGGCCTTCAACACCATTCCCCACTCAGGTATTATAGACAAGCTAACCAGCCTTAACATAAACCCCTATGTTATGAGATGGGTTGCCATCTGGCTCACGGACAGAACCCACATGATAAGAGTTGTGGGAGCTAGGTCTGACTCTAAACCGGTTACAAGTGGCATTCCCCAGGGCTCAGTCTTAGGACCCCTTCTGTTCAGCATATACTTCTCAGAGGTACAGACAAGCACAGGAGGACTATGGCTGACCAAGTTCGCAGATGACTGCAAACTAGGAGCTATAATTGACTCTCCGGCTGACACAGACATCCTCCAAAAGGGTCTCACTGAGAAAGATACCTGGTGCCAAAACCATGGCCTCAAGCTAAATGCCAAAAAGTGCATAGTCATCCCCTTTGGAAAAAACAAAGTACCCGCAAACTACCACATAGGTGGTAGCCCCCTAAATACGGAAGAAGTAATAAGGGATCTGGGGACCCAAGTAGATAGTAACATCTCCTTTGATAATCCCATTGCCAAAGTGGTTAGAAAATCCTTCTATGTGGCCCACCTAATCACAAAAGGGTTTGCATCCAGATCGAAAGAGGTCATTGGGCCCCTCTACGCATCACTCATCAGACCCATCATAGAGTACAATGCCCCATTTGGGATGTACCTTACAAGACACCTGCAACTGGAAAGATCACAGAAGTACCTCACCAAGAGGATCACTGGCCTCAAGCAGATGCCCTATGCAGCTCGACTGAAGAAACTCCAGCTGTACTCGGTTACATACCGCCTACTCAGAGGTGATCTCTGCCTGACATACAAGGCCATGTCAAACCCAGAATTGATGGGCATGCTCCACCTAAAGAAAACCATATCCCCTCGAGCCACACGCTCCAGGGATCTAAACCTCACCACAACAATAAATAGGACATGCTGGAGGGATAGATTCCTGTCCCAGAGACTTCCCATGATCTGGAACAGGATTACAATCTACATTAAGCAGAGCTCCTCACTAACCCCCTTCAGAAGAAACCTTGACGAGTGGATGGGAAACAGAAAGTTTACCCCAGGGATCACTTCAATGGCTCTGCTGGACAGAGGCACAGGGAACTAATCTAAGGGGCCAGCGAAAGCCAACACATTCTGGCTAGGCTTATAAATGCCTTCGGGCAGAAAGCCTAGTACCTACCTATGAACTTACACCAGTGGGCAGCAATTTACCACAAGAATACAAAGTTGCAATGGAAAGGGAAAACAGAATATGTATTGCCATACGTTTTAAAAGGAGTTACAATTATTGACGTCACTTAAACATATTTTATTGTATTTTACTGCCTCTGCATACTTGGTCAAATTACTGAAGGGATTGCTGGGGGAAATGTTTCATTTTGGTGTTTCTACAATATTTGGACATACTACTGAAGGGGGTCGCCAGGAGAAATGTTTCATTTCGGTGCTTCTGCATGCTTGGACATACTACCCAAAGGATTACTTGGGGAATGTTTCATTTTCGTGCTTCTGCATGCTTGGACATACTACCGAAGGGATTACTTGGGGAATGTTTCATTTTCGTGCTAGTGCATACTTGGTGAAACTACTGAAGGATGTGCTTGAGGAAATGCACATTTTCCTCATTCAAAGCTTCCATGCTCCACCCCAATACATACCCAATACTAGAAGACAGACCTTGGTTTGTACGTATTCCAAACAGATTATGCGTAGGTTCCCTTTAACAGTAGTCCTTTATTTTCAGTGTGATATTTCAAGTGTGTGGTGCTGGTGGTGTGTGTGTGTGTGTGTGTGTGTGTGTGTGTGTGTGTGTGTGTGTGTGTGTGTGTGTGTGTGTGTGTGTGTGTGTGTGTGTGTGTGTGTGTGTATTTGGGGGGATAAGTGTTTGGCTGGTACCACAAATTGTTTTCTGTTCTGCTTATGTTATTTCCACAACTAGACCATATGCTAACATTTCCTGCCACAGACTTCTGGCAGTAAGCAAAGTTCTCCAGGCAGTAAAGGAAAATGAAGACGCTGTGCAAAGTCAGCATTACTTGGGTAGCCTGCTTTACTTTACCTAAACAAAGATAATACATGCTTTAGAAAGCATGTATTACATTTCCTTCGGCAATCTTATTGAAGAAAAAAAAAGATAAATGAGCAAGGCTCCTTTCCTTTAGTGTAGGGAACTCTCAGCATACTAGCAGCCCCCTTGCTACATCACTGCCTCCGTGTAGGATAAAGGACCCGATGTTGGTCGAAGGAAAATAGGATTATTTTTACCAACAAATGCAACACTAAGTCACAACACTGTGAATCTGGCTTAGTAATGAATACATTCATTTTATTGTGTATTTGTACTTACAGGACTAATGACCCAGGCCGAACCAGAAAATAGCACAAGGGCAGAGGTACAGCTGACTCATCTAGTGCCCTGTGCCGATCCAGTGAGCTAGTGTCCTGCTCTTCTCAGTTCTTCAACTGAAAAGTAAAAGGCTGAATTCAAGTTTCTTTCTGTACCAGTATTTGGGTGCAGGAAAAAGTTTAACAGCAAGCCTGCCTCTCGATTGGGCCCCCTTTGCCCACCTTTACTATGGTACTTCCCAAGGGGATCAGTGTCTACCCTGGTTAAAAAAAATTAAAGAAACTTACAAAAACAGCTGCTTTCTGGTCTCCAAGTCATGCTACAGAGTAAAGTTATTTGAAATTCAGTCTCCATTTCTGATTTTATTTAGCATGTATCCAAAGAACCCACATGAAATCCTTTTATTCTCTCCATTTCTTAAGACTGACCTGACTGGACCACTGGAGACATCTGATGATTGGTTGTGGATAAGGATGGATGAGATTTAAATCTCTCTCGCTCCAGTGTGGACACAGGTGTAATGAAATGACTTTGATTCCAACCATCCTGATAAATGCAGAACACAAGAAATAAAGACAGCAAGGGAATTAAATTAGCATGGCTACATTTAAACAAATGGCTTGCATTTACTAAGAAACTGATTTCAGATAAGAGCTAATTGCTCCCAGAAGTCTTAGAAAAAAAATTACCTTTTTATAAATGCTGCGGAGGTCCCGGTATTGCCACAACGTATTTAACACCTGAGCTGCTGCTTTGACCACTTTAAGAGATGATCTAGGAAAGAATAAAATTCACGTCACATCACATTTAAAGTATTTTTTATTTACCTCTAAGATAATGACCTCCACTTCTGTTAGTCTGTTGAGCAAATCAGTACACAATCAGGCATTAAAACATCTGTTTTGAGAAGAATTACTACTTTACAACAAATGATTTCAAGGAAACGAAAGGTAAAGGCAAGTGAAGAGTTATAGAATGAAAGAAATGCCAAAACAAGCAAATGTAAAGAATATTGTGCTGCAGGTAATGCTGGTCATTACACAACAATAAATGCAAATTGTAAGACTCAGAAGTAGCAATCGACACTTTTCAGATTCCCAATGGTCTGTGTGTGTGTATGTGCATACGCATGTGCAACCGTGCATATGTCCCTACTTACGCTGAAGTGCAAGTTCAATTTGACTTTTTCAATGACCGATGAGGCCACAATATTTTATGTGACTGCTACTACCAAATGTCCGCCCATCCTTGGTCTTTTTTTACCCAAACAGTTCAGACATTTTTGTGCATCTCATAATACAGTCTTCTGTTCATCTAGTCCTAGTTATGAACCACAATCCTATGCTGTTATGACTTAAGCCATAACCAATGCTAATGACAGGACAAAAACACAGAAGAGAACATACAAAGCGCAACCATCCTTGTGCCTAAAACACGTCTTAAATGCAGTTTCAAACCTCACACTGTCTCAAAATATTTATTTATTTACAGAAGTCCACAGAGCTCCACTGCATGCTGTGTTCCCATGTCCAGCAACATATATAAAAGGTCAGGACAAGTGGCAGAATGTCAGATACTAATGACATCATGCAGTCTTGGCACCAGCAGTATAGTACAGTTGTGTACACTTACCATAAATGTAGATGTTCGAGTGTATTCACTGTTGCAGTCATCACATTTGGGTTATCTGCCTGCAGGTAGCCCTCAACCGGCTTGAATACCAGAGTCTTCGGATTCCTGCGTCATATGCTGTCTCTTCTTCCATGTCGTCAGGGGTAAAAAACATGCAGCCGACATCATTACATCAGTTTTTCTTGCCCCAGATGTCAGGTGCCCCCACAATGGGAAGCAATTATATGTAATGGTACACCTCCATCAAAAAAGCAAATACACCAGAAAAACTTAAATATACCAAACAAGAAGGAAAGGTAGAGCCAAGAGAAGTCAGGGGGCTGCAGGAAGGTTAACCAGGACTGCAACAGTGAATACACTCGAACATCTACATTTATGGTACGTGTACACAACTGTACTATGTTCTTCATGTTTCACTGTTGCAGTCATCACATTTGGGTTGATTCCCAAAGCTAAGGAAGGGAGGAGGAAGTTAAAGAGCATTAGGGACAGCTATTAAGCCCTGCAGGACTGCAGTGGCAAAACCAGCTCTGGATTTAGAAAACAATAGGCATGTGGTAATGCTTGGTGAAAGTATGTACAGAGCTCCAGGTGGCAGCTTCTAGGATATAACTGATAGGGACTCCTCTGAGAAAGGCTGCAGAGGTAGATGCAGCCCTGGTGGAATGTGATCTTATCCCATGTGGGGTAGATTTCCCATGGTGCTTGTAGCAGAAATGAATGCAATGGGCTATCCATTTGGAAATGGTTTGCTTCGAAATGGCCTTCCCCTCTGCCCCTGCAGCAAAGCCAACTAGCAGCTGTTCAGATTTTCTGTGAGGCTTAGTCCTGTCCAAATAAAATCTAAGTTATATGTGCATGTCCAGAGAGTGCAGTATTTGTTCCCCTTTGTTTTGTGGATTAAGGAAAAAAAGTACGCAAATGAATGGACTGACTTAGGGCCACACGAGACACCACCTTGGGCATAAAGGAAGGATTTGTCCAGAGGCAAACCCTGTCTGCATGGAAGATAATAAAGGGTTCCACTGCCATGAGAGCCTGTAATTCAGAAACTCTTCTTGCTGAAGTGATGGCTACAAGGAAGGCTGTTTTCCAAGAAAGGAATTTCAACTCTGCTGTTGCAGCTGGCTCAAAGGGGGGGGGGGGAGCTTTTCCAATACAAAGTTAAGGTCCCAGGCTGGACTGGGGGCTCTCCTGGGGGGGGGGTCTTAAATTTTTGGCCCCTCTAAGGAATTGTTTTAGCAGGGGGTGAGAGAAGAGGGGTGGCTCAGTACTATAATGTGCTGAAATGGCAGAGGCATGAATTGTAATTGGCGAGACAGATAGGCCCTTGTGGAGCACTACTGTTAAGTACTGAAGAATATGAGGTAAGCTGGGCACCGTTGTGCCCATCCCCTGAGTCAGGCTTCAGGAACAGTATATTTTCCACTTTTCAGCATAGGATTTTCTAGTACTAGGCTTCCTTGCCTCCAGAATGACATCTAGCACCTGCTTACTGAGGGATGCTATTGGAGAGCTCAAGGAATTAGTCAGGCTGCAAGATTCAGAGTTTGAAGCGGAGGGTGCAGAATCTGGCCCACCTGCTGGGACAGCAGGGAAGGGGTCTGAGGCAGGTGCCATGGTTCCAGCAGTGTCATACTGCACAAGAGGGAGTACCAGTGCTGGCGTGGCCAGTCTGGTGCAATCAGTATTGTCCTTGGCTTGTCCTGTTTGATCTTTAGCAGAACCTTTGAGAGGAGAGGCAGAGGGGGAGAGGCTTTCCCAGGTAAAGGACAGGGCATCCACTTTCCAAGCTTGAGTGTGAGGAGTCCTTGTGCAGAATTTGTCTGATTGGCAGTTTTGAGGGGAGGCAAACAGGTCTACCTCTGGTGTCCGTCAAAAACACAAAAAAACTGGAAGATAAACTGTTTTATAAAACACGGCAAAGCTTTCAGGTCAGAAACCCTTCTTCAGTGCATACATTTAGTTTTAAAATCACATTGAATATATAGTATGGGTCTAAGTCACATGGCTTGCAGCCAGAAGTCATGTGATTATTACATTAAGTGTTATAACAAGATTTAAAAAAACATTTTATAAAAATTACAAATCATTTTAATTTACTCTGCTGTAAAAATTTTAATACAGGTTTCAGTGTAATGATATCATTAATACCTGGAATTTTGTCTGCTTGCAATCTAGTTATCCATTCATATTCCTTTAATTCTAATTTATTATTCATATCTCCTGACTGTTACTTCATTCTACATTCTGCAAGTGCTACCTCTGGTGTCCACCATTTGTTCCTCAAGAGGTTGAATATTTTTGGTTCTAGTTTCCATTCATGTGGGTCCATGAGATTTCTGCTTAAGTCGTCTGCCAGTGAATTTAGTTTGCCTGGCAGGAACTGAGGTTGTAGGTGCACTTGGTTGCTCAAGGCTGTGTACCACAGAGCCATGGCTAGTCTGTAGAGAGGGTACGAGTGGGTTCTCCCCTGCTTATGTACCACATAACTGTGGTGTTGTCTGTCTTTATCAATAGTTGTCCTGGAAGAATGCAGTCTTTGAAGGCTATCAGGGAATTCTGTACAGCTAACATTTCTTTTTGATTGATATGCAGGTGCATCTGTCTCTGGTTCCATTTGCCCTGAATACACTGCCCTGCCAAGTGAGCCCCCCCATGCATAGTCTGATGCATCTGTTGTTAGGGTTTGGGCGGCGGGGGGGTAGAGTGAAAGGGAGCCCTTTGTTGTGGTAGCAGGCCTCTGCCCACCAAAGGAACTCTGTATTTATACAAGGAATGACAGGAATCATTGATTCCAGGTCCTGAGAATGTTGACACCATAGGTTTTTTTAGATACCATTGTAGTTTCCTCATATGCAATCTTGCATATGGAATTAGTAGAATGCAAGAGGCCATCAACCCCAGGGCTCGCAGAATTTTCCTTGCAGATAGCTGGGGTTTTGTGGCCAAAAGTTTGAAGTAAGTTGTCAAAGTTGTTTCTCTGGAGTGAGGAAAGCCATCTGGGAAGTTGTGTTCAAGCTTGCACCCAAGAATACAATCTGTTGGCAGGGTACTAGGTGAGATTTCTTTTTGTTTATGGTGTACCCCAGTGAGGTTAGAAGTTTCTTTACGAATGCCAGATGTTGTAATAGCAAATCCTGGCTTTCTGCCTGAATCAAACAATCGTCCAAGTATGGGTATATTTGTATATTTCTCTGCCTGCAACATGCAATGGCTGGAGCTAGACACTTTGTGAATACCCTGGGCACAGTAGATAAGCCAAAGGAAAGTGCAGAGAACTGATAGTGCATGGAGCCTCCCCTGAAGCGTAGGTATTTCCTGCAAGATTCCCTTATTGGAATGTGCAGGTAAGCTTCCTTTAAGTCTAAGGTTGCCAACCAGGCATCTTTGCCAAGCATAGGAAGAAGCTGTTGAAGGGTTAGCATTTTGAATTTTGGAATTACCAGAAAGTTGTTTAAAATAGAGAGGTCCAGGATAGGATGCCAGGAGCTGTGTTTTCTGGGTACCAGGAAAAGTCTTGAATAAAAACCTTGTCCCTTTGCTCTGCTGGGACAGGTTGAATAGCCCTGATACTTAGGAGAAAGAGGACCTGCTGTTGGGCCTCTGCCCACTGATTCAGGGGTAGGTCTGGCCAACCATTTGGGGTTGGTAGTGTGTGGATGTGGAATCTGCATCCTTGGGAAATTATGTTCAAAACCCATTTGTCGTGGGTAATGAGTTCCCAGTTTTTTGCATGCAGGGTGAGCTTTCCTCCTAAGGGAGCAGGCAGCTGAGCAGGGCTTGGAACAGTTAAGGTTAAGTCATTGTGCCATTTTTCCATAGGGGGGTGGCTGACTACTCCCTGCTTTGGAAGTGGAAGCCCCCCCCACTGCTTAGGTCTGTGCGCAGCCTCAGACTGTAACCTAGGTGGTCTGCTGTTCCTGGATTTGGACTGAGAAGGCCTGGAAGAGACTGGAAAGAACCAATTCTTTGAAGGCCAATGCCTACTAAATCTGGGAGGCTGTACTTGTAGGAAATCTTTAACAGTTTGCATAGATTTAGCTTTTTCCTCCATCCTTTTTAGGACTTCTTCTGGTTTGTTGCCAAAAAGGTGGTCTTGGTTTAAGGGAGCATCCAATAATTTAGCTTAACATGATCTGGCAAGTTTTGCTCCTTAAGCCAAGCACGCCTTCTAAGTACAAATGCAGTAACAGCAGCCCTGCAAGATGCTTCTAAAGCATCAAAACCACATTGCAAAGTATGTTTACCAACGTGTTCTGCAGAATGCATTAAATCCTGTAATTCTTTGTGTTCAGCACAGTCAGGAATCAACATAATTTTCTATTTTAGTCCCATAATATGCTACCAACACTTTAACGTATGAAACTGGCAATTTAAAGCCCTAATGGTCAAAGTAGCAGAAGTGTATACCTTCTTACTCCATCTGGCTAAGGCTCTAGAATCTCTATCAGAAGGGGTAGGATTATTGGCAGCAGTAGCCTTAATGCCTTTTGGTCCTTGGGAAATGGTTTATGGATCCGCAGTAGGATTTTTGAAGAGGAACTTGTGAGAGTCAGGTACTCTATAATACCTTTCAGGTTTTCTGGGAGCTGGAAGTAAAGTGTCTGGGGAAAGGCTAGATTCCAAGAAAGCATCATCTACAACGTCAGGAACAGGAGGGATAGCTAGAGGCCTGTGTTGAGTGAGGAGTAAGAATTCCCTAAGCCTCTTTTTGGAGTGAGAGTAATCCTGGCTTTCCCGGCGGAAATGCTCGCTAAGAGTGTGTAAGGTTTCACCAAAAGAAAAATCTCCTGGAGGGGAAGCAGAGGGAATAGAATCCTCTGCATCAGAATCCTCATAGGTAGATAAGGGCAAATCCTGGTAATCAGAAGTAACAGAAATTTCAGATTCCTGATCAGAAGAATCAGAAGGAAAATCAGTTCTAGGTCTCTTAGAGGGGGAAGGCAGGCTTCCCCTAATTAAGGTAATAAGGTCTTCAGCCATTCTAAGCATTTGTTTTTTAGGCATATGTGCCTGAGCCTGCAGTTTGAACGTCGGTTTCCTAGGCATGGTGCGAGTTTTAGGCCTGGATGAAGACGATGGCGTTGGTTTAAAGTGTAAGTCTGTAGGCCTGAATACACCCTCAGAAGCCGGTGCCTGCACAGCGACACCGGACCCATCCAAGGTAGAGACATCCGCAGGTTCCATAGTCGAAGAAGCATCTCGCAGCATACAAATGGGTCTCAGTAGAGGCCTGCGAATCTGAAGTAGCAGGTATCAGAGGCTGTGAAAGCACCTCAGAGTACTGGCAGACTGGCGACTAGCTTAACGGAAGCATCGTCGGCAGTTTTGGACCTATGCGGTCTGTCTCTGTCTTTATCCTTACGTTTTTTCAGAAAATCGGTAGTCGGATGGCCTAACGAAGCCATTTCGAAGTACTGAAACAGAGTACCAAAATAATTTGCTGCAAAGATAGCCCAACGATGAATAGTTTGGGGTTTGAACAAGGCACAAAACCGACAGTAAGGGAAGTCGTGGTCTGGGCCTAAAGCAGGGAATGCAGTACGAATGAAAATCTTTATGACGTATTTGCTTTCCACAGGTAAGACAATTGTTAACTTTTACTGACATCGGTTGGAGCAAGAAAAAAAGATCCCCAATGGGGTACTTATCTTTTTTGAAGACTTCGGTTCTGAAACTCGAAAACGAAAATTTCAGGAGTCAGTCGACCTGCACCCGTGAACTGCTTCTGCTTCAGGCACCGCACAGCAAGAAAGACTGATGTAATGGCGTCGGCTGAATGTTTTATACCCCTGATGTCATGGAAGAAGAGACAGCATCCGACGCAGGAATCCGAAGACTCTGGTATTCAGGCCGTCTGAGGGCTACCTGCAGGCAGATAACCCAAATGTGATGACTGTAACAGTGAAACACAAAGAACATCTTCCCCAATTTAAAAGCTCAAATGTTATCACTTTTCATTTAAGATATTAGGTTATAAAGTTACCAGCAGCACCACCATTAGCCCGTTAGTGCGACTATCACAGAACAAAACCAACTAATTAACTGTTAGTGTTATGTCTAAAAAATGTGTAGTTCAGTGATTAAGATCTTTGCCTCATACTTCCAGCATCTGGGGTTCAATCCTCACAACCCCAGTTCATTACCTGTGAGAAGTTTACATCTTCCCCCATTTCTGCATGACTTAATCTGCCATTGACCACCTCAAAACATGTTAATTGACTGGTTTATTCTGAACTGTATGTATATGCAGTATTTAACCATGTCTTTCCTAGGTAAGTACTAAGCTAACTGCCCTTGCGGGCCATTTTAAGCCTATTTAATTTCCTTTTCAAAGGTGAGAATCAAACCTTGCGTTTGTGAGGTAAACATCTTAATCATTGTGCCAACCCCCAACTAAGTATGGTTTGTAAAATTGTCAGTGTGAGACCAAAACAGACCAGTTCATTTATCTAGTTAAAACACGAATTAAAAAAAATCTCTCAGTCATGTCACAAAGTACAAATAATCTAGCAAGAATCTGTAGTGAGAAGTTTGAAATGCTGCTAAATTCAGAAAACTACAAAACTTTTTAAAGTAGTCAGATGCATTTACTTAGGTGGTTCTTAAAATCATGAACATTTTCTAGAAAGTTCACATTCACAGATTACAAAGTGATTTTATATTATTTGAATTTCTAGTCTCCCACCAGGACACAAGTGCTCTTCAGCAATTGCATTCTGCTTGCTGAGCACACTCAATCAAATCTGCAGTCTACGGCTACCACTCCACCCATACAGTATAAGAAGGAATCAGTACTGCAAAACTAAACAAGGATATACATTTTGAGCCTCAAGAGCAGGGTCAGTCCACCCAGGCATTCTACTTGCATTTTTTATGAGAGTGAAGCTATTACATTAGCAGTATTTTTAGTAGTTCTCAGTGTGCTAATAAAACTGACTGTTGTAGTTTTGTGCCTCCCCCCGCTAGTGCTTTGTGTCCCCCGCCCCAGTGCAGTAATCCTAACTGTCCAATAGACAGTATACATTTAACTCAGATCCCTGTGACTAAATTAAACATCAAGCAGCCCTCTCAGTGCTTTCTGCCTTAGTTTGTATCACTTGGAGGCCCACCTGTTTATTTGCATCTCTATACATTCCCCTTCATTGCTAATGTATCTCCCTACTCTAATCTGTGCACAAACTGGTTACTAATCAGCAAGTCAATGTGAAGGCACACTCCCAACCTTAATAAAGTTTGCTGTTTCTTCTCTCCTTCACTTTACAGGTAGTTTGAATTCTTACTTACCCCCTTCTGAGGCCTTCACTGATAGTTTTCCATTGATTGCCTCTGGTTTCTTTGCGTTCGACCTGGTTTACACCCCTTGTGCTATCCCCCCTCCCAATACTAAAAATATATTATAATCCTGCTGAGCATGGAGCCATCTTTAAATTTCTAGTCTCCCACCAGGACACGAGTGCTCTTCAGCAATTGCATTCTGCTTGCTGGTAAGCCATTAGACCTTAGGAATTTGTTTAAAGTGTTCATATTTGTAAAGTAATACTTACTTTTACTCTTGTCTTGGTGGGCTCTGCCCCGCTCCGTTCGCCCTCGCTAACGCTCAGGCTCTCTCCGCTCCGCTGCCCTGCCCCCTATTTCCTCCCGCCCCCACTACCTCTACATTTATAGTAATCACAGCCACACCCAAAGCTCACCCTCACATCAACTCCGCCAATCACAGCTCCTCAAGTCAGATCACATTATACCACACCAACTTGCTCCACACAAACATACTCCCAATCACTCTCTTTACCATTAGGCATTATTTACATCACCCACACTACTTACCCATCCACATATAGTGCAACCCTATAATTCCTATACAGACCCCCACCTAGTAAAATCTTAAACTTTATAACCATGACTATCACACAACTAAGCCTAGTCTGTCTTCTCATAATTCTTTATAACACCATAAGTTATCACTCTAGCAATATCCCTAAACTTAGTAGCACAACACTACATTATGCACTCTCATATACAGACACCACACATTATAATAACATCTGCCCACAATTGTTCAAGAACTACATAACGGACCAATTCAGAACTAAACACATATGCTCTCATTCCTACTCCAAAAAAACACAATACTTTCTCACACTCCTCACCAAACTCCAACATATGTATCACCATTTTAACACCAGGCTCACCATAAGTGGGGATATCCACCCCAACCCAGGCCCAAATCCATCCTGTCCAACACAAATGTCAGAACATAACACCCCCACTATCTTCATCCCTGGGCAAATCAACAACAGCAGCAAAACCAACCATCTTTTAATGCTAAATATTAATATTAGAAGTATCAAAAATAAAATACCTGAACTCCAGGCCACAATAGCACACTACTCTCCAGACATAGTTGCTTTAACAGAAACCTGGCTAAATAAAAACATTGCCAACTCAAGACGTTCTCCCTACTGGCTACAATATCATTAGACAAGACAGACCACTTTGTAAAGTGGGTGGAACTGCCTTACTGTACAAGTCCAACTTAACTGTACGTCAATTACCAAACTCCTACCCCTCCTCCAATAATTGGGACATACTTATCTCACAACTTCAACTTCACCCTAAAAAGGTCATCACCACAATTGTGATCTATATTCCACCTGGTAATAAACCTGCTAGCCTTGAAGACTTCTTATCCTGGTGTTCTTCCACACACTCACAAGAAACCCTTATTCTGGGGGATTTCAACCTAGATTGGTTCACCTGCATATCAGAACCACCACGTAATCTAATAAATCCCCATGGCTACCAGCAGCTAGTCCAAATTCCAACTAGATGTGATAAAAAATCTAAAAGGGAATCCATCCTTGACTGGGTCCTAACTAACAACCCCACATTGTACCCCCACACAGGCAGTCTCCCAGACACCTTAAGTGACCACAACATAATATACTTTATACATAGTAGAACAAGCACATGCAAAACCACTAACTATATATCCACTAGAAACACAAAAAAATTCTCTCCTGAGGTCCTCAATACTTTACTCTGTAACTGTGTCTGGACCCACCCTAAAAACCCTCCCACTTGACCAGGATGTAGCATATTTGCACAAAACATTTCTACAACACCTAGACACTGTCGCTCCATTGCGCAAAATCAAGGTTAGAACCACTACAAACCCCTGGCTCAGTAAAGAAACCAAACAAATTCTCAAGTCTAGAGACACTGCCTGGCTTTACTATCTAAAAAACAAAGAAACACAAATCCTAAGTACCAAGAACTGTGCAACCATGCAAACAAATGCATTAGGCTGGACAAAAATATCCTACTACACGACATTACTGCTTCTTGAACTGTTTTAAACTGTTTAAAGTTGTTTTTGCACCTGCACTTTTAAAGTTTGTCCTGTTTGTTGCATTTACCTGTTGAGGCTACACACTCAAGTGCACTAACCTGTGTTACATATTTATTGCATTTTCCTGCTGTTTGTTGCAAAAAAAAAAAAAAAAAAAATTAACCTTGTTTCCCATCTTTCCTGACCTAGAGTAGTCCAAATACAGGCTTTGCTGTATTCTGGACTTTTGGAAATTTCCTGTGTTGCCCATTTCCTTTCTTGGATAAAGGGAGGCTTCTTTGTTCACCAGTGGCAGTGGGGAGCTTAGAGCAGCCTATCTATCCCTGGAGGAGTGTTCCCAGCACAAGAATCTGGTAGTCTACTGGCCGTTTTGGGCCAATTTCTAGCTCTTTCAAGTCCCCCTGTATAAAACCTGCTTTGGCGTGGCTTTGCATGATTTTACGCATAGCGCAGCATCAGGCAGCTCCGCTTAATTGGGTTTAAACCATTCAAGGCTCCACAAAGTCTGCTCTTCACTTTTTCTCTTAGAACTGATCTAGTTCTCATAATAAACACCCTATTCTTACTCTAAAGCCTGGCACTTGCTCACTAAAGCAATTATACAAGTCAGCACTAAAAAATTAAAAGCACTACACCCTCACAAACTCCCCTTGAGTACCTTGTTCCCCATTGGCCCTTTTTTCAATTATAAAGGAATTCCCAATACTATTCTAGCTTGTCCAAAGGTCAGTTGTCAATCTCCTCTCCGGTCCAGCTGGTGAATATGGGAATCTTGAGGTAATGTTACAACTGCCTCATGTACACAGACAACCCTCTCCTCCTCCCAACAATTTCCAACACATGTGAGAGATGCAACCATATAGCCAAACTGGAGGCTAAGCTCTCTCAACTCAGTACTGGCGTAACCAGTCAGGAGGAGAAGGAAACCACACTCACTACAATTCCAGTCTCACATAGACCTACCACAACAGCAAACCAAACACATAAACACACAACAACATACTCGGAGGCTCTAAATAAAAATCTGCCTAAGGAGCAGAGACCTCCAAAGCAGACGCCCAAGCAACCACTACCCCAAAACAAAACACATGCAACACATAGCTCATAAAGCCAGTGTGCCGAACAGTCACAGCCCTTAAGGCTAAACAACACACCTGATACACTTGTAATAGGTGACTCTATCGTCAGGCACACTGATGTCCCGCTCACCAGGAAGAACAAGGAGAAGGTCACGGTAAGCTGCCTGTCGGGTGCTAGGATCCGCCACATAACACAAGCACTCAGGTCACTCCAAGGCAAGTACAAATATGACTCAGTCATTGTCCATGCTGGTGTGAATGACCCGAGACGTACCTCCCTGGACTACATGAAGAGAGACATAGAGGAGCTCTCTGAGCATGTAGCCCAGGCCGGTATGACCATGACCTTGAGTAGCATCTTACCCTCAACCAAGAATGATGCCACAATATGAAGACAAGATGATCAATTTCAACAATTGGCTTAAGTATTGGTGTCATTCAAAGGGGATCCAATGCCTGTCAGCCTGGGATGACATGCTCGACAAGCCACGATGCTTCGCTAGGGACGGCTTGCACCTGTCACCCCTGGGCTTTCGGATATTGGCAAAGACTCTTGCCACCCCCATAGTGCCTTTTTTAGGCAAGGCTCAAAAGACAAACCCACCTCCATAGGTATCACAAGAGATAAGAAACTAAGAGTAATGCTACTCAATGCCGGAAGTCTAGACCTCAAGATGCACGCACTTGAAACTCTCCTTAGCATGGAGAACATCGATATCTGTGCAGTAACAGAAACCTGGTTCAAGGCTCCCGAGAGCACCCCAGCACTACCAGGTTATACCTCATACCATGCTTTTCGGTCCCAAAACCTGGACCGAACCACAAAAGGAGGGGGAGTATCAATATTCGTCAAAGATGACCACACCTCCAGGTTGGTGGCACAGCACGAAGCATCAGACACTACGTGCAACAAACAGTGGGTACAACTGCCTTCCAGTTTATAGCCTGCTACAGACCACCCTCCCAAACCCAGGAACCCCACTTGGCCTTCCTGAGAACACTGGAAAATATGAAGGTCTCTCCAAACACCATTATATTGGGCGACTTCAACTACCCAAACATAGACTGGGAGCATTACTCTAGCTCCAACACCCTAGCCCAAAGGTTCCTAGAATTTATAAACTCAAATGCTATGGAACAACTTGTTACCACTCCCACAAGAGGGGAAAACATACTGGATCTGAACATCACCAACATGGGGGTTCTATGCTCCAGACCAGAAGTGTATCCCTCACTGGCAAGATCAGACCATAAACTAATCTCACTGGATATTCGCATCCTGACCCCACCCCCTGCCCAGAAAACCACAGTGAAAAACTTCTCTAAAGCAAATTTCACACTCCTCAAAACTGAGGTGGAATCCTTCAAAGCCCCTGGGCCTGTGGAAAATATGTCCCAGACCGCAGAATCCTTTATAAATGCATTCTATGAACACCTTCAGGAATGCATGGATCATGCAATCCCAAATAAAACCAAGACCCAATCCTCCAAAGGCAGGCATCCTGTCTGGTGGACCCCAGCCATAAACAAACTATACAATAGAAGGAGGAAGCTACTACATGATAGAGCAAAATCCCAAAAAGGGAAGGCATCTCTGATCAGTATTAGCAAAAAACTACGGGCGCTCATAAAATCTTCTAAGGCCAGCTTCGAGAGAAGAATTGCACAGGACACTAAGGATAATCACAAGGCTTTCTTTAGTTATGTTAGGAACCTGGGTGGGAATTCCCAGATATGCTCAGAATTAGTCCAAAATGACAAAAAATACACCAAACCCACAGACATTGCCAACATCCTAGCTGACAGGTTCAGCGCAAACCCCCCCCCACCAAAAGGGCAAATATCTATCCCAGCAGAGTGCTGCCCCCCTGACATCTCAGATGCTCAGGTAAGAGCCGCCCTCTCCAAAGCAAAAAACAGCCTCAATGGGGGACGGTGTCCCGGGCTGCGTCCACCATGAACTCAAAAGAGCTAAACCCAAACATAAAACTACTGTTCAATCTCAGCCTTACTACAGGATATGTACCCAAAGAGTGGCGTACAGCAACAGTGGTCCCTCTCCACAAAGGTGGTGCCTCAACAGATCCTGGAAACTATCACCCCATAAGCCTGACTAGCTTGGTCTGCAAAGCTATGGAAAGGATCATCATGGACCTTATAAATAAAGATATTGGAGACCTACAGACACTGGATCCTTTCCAGTTTGGCTTTGTTAAGGGCAGATCCTGCCTCTTAAACCTGGTCGATTTCTTTGAAACAGTCACCAAGGCCATTGACGAGGGGAAGGTGGTCTACACAGCCTACCTGGACCTCACAAAAGCCTTCGATACAATACCCCACTCGGGCATTACAGACAAGCTCACCAGCTTAAATATAAACCCCTATAACACTAGATGGGTTGCAAACTGGCTCAAGGACAGAATCCACATGGTTAGAATTGCTGGAGCCATGTCAGACTCCAAACCAGTTACAAGTGGCGTCCCACAAGGCTCAGTCCTGGGACCTCTCTTGTTCGGTATATATTTCTCGAAGGTACAGGCCAACATGGAAGGACTGTGGCTGACCAAGTTCGCAGTGCAAACTAGGCGCCATAATCGACTTTCCAGCTGACACAAGCATCCTACAAAAGGGCCTCATAGAAACAGACAACCGGTGCCAGAGCCATGGCCTCAAGCTAAACGCCAAAAAGTGTATAATCATCCCTTTGGCAAAAACAAAGTGCCCACAAATTACCACATAGGTGGCAATCCATTAAGTATGGAAGAAGTAATTAGGGACCTGGGGACCCAAGTTGATAGCAATCTCTCATTTGAAAACCACATGGCCAAAGTGGTTAGAAAAACATTTTATATAGCCCACCTAATCATGAAGGGATTCACATCTAGATCAGGGGAGGTCATCGTGCCTCTTTACTCATCCCTCATCAGGCCCATAATTGAGTACAATGCCCCTTTTGGGATGTACCTTACCAGACACCTGCAGCAACTGGAAAGACCCCAAAAGTACCTCACCAAGAGGATCGAAGGGCTCAAACAGATGCCATATGCTGCCCGGTTA
Source organism: Protopterus annectens (assembly GCF_019279795.1). NCBI lineage: Eukaryota > Metazoa > Chordata > Ceratodontiformes > Protopteridae > Protopterus > Protopterus annectens. Next base: position 1,139,054,486 of record NC_056737.1, read on the forward strand.
AAGAAACTCCAGCTCTACACAGTGGCATACCGCCTGCTCAGAGGCAATCTGTGCCTGAAGTATAAAGCCATGTCCAACCCGGAATTAATGGACATGCTGCACCTCAGAAAATCCAAACCCCATCGAGCTACGTGCTCAAGAGACTTGAACCTCAGCAGTGAAATAAATAGGACATGCTGGAGGGACAGATTCATAACCCAGAGGCTCCCTTCACTCTGGAATAAAATCCCAGTCCAGGTTAGGCAGAGTCCCTCATTGACTCTCTTCAAGAGGAATCTTGATGAGTGGATGGGAGATCGTAGGTTTACCCTGGGTTTCACTTCTGTGTCACTGTTAGACAGAGGCACAGTATACTAACCTCGAAAAAGGGCATAGCAAAATTCATTTAAAATGGGTGGCGAAAGCCAAACACACTCTGGCTAGGCTTATAAATGCCCCAGGGCAGATAGCCTAGTATGAACCTATGAACCTATTACAAACTAAATACCAACACAACCCCCAAAAATTTTGGAAAAATGTAAACCAGATACTAAAATCCACCCAAAAGGCTACCCCCAAACCAACCACCTCTGACACTAAAGTTCCCATCAAAACACAATTCAACTCCCACTTTGTGAACTCAGTTCTATCCTTAGTATCACAGGACAGTTCCTTCCCACTATCCCCCCCAACACAAATAAAACTAATACAAGCTTTACCCTCAAAACAGTTTCCACCACTTCAATCAAAAGCATGCTCTCCAAACTAAAAACCTCATCAACAGCAGCCAACCTACTCCCCAGCTATTTCTTGAAACTCACAGCAGATGCTATTGCTATCCCAATCTCCACTCTCATAAACAGATCAATTGTTGAAAACTATGTGCCCAAACTCTGGAAAATATCCTATGTTACACCCATACATAAAGGTGGGACCTCCACTGAACTTAATAACTACAGACCCATTGCTTTACTCTCCCCCCTGGCCAAAATCCTAGAAAAATGCATCCATACCCAGATGCTAAACTATCTCCTAGACATCAACATCCTGTCACCTACTCAGCATGGTTTCAGACCTGCCCATAGTACCACTACAGCCCTCCTCTGCTTCACAGACACAGTAAACCTTCTCAAAAATGAAGGCCTGCAGGTGTCGACTCTTTTTTGGATATGTCCAAAGCATTTGACACAGTCTCACACCAAATCCTGCTAAACAAACTAAACCAATATAATCTATCAAATTCCACTCTTACTTGGTTCCAAAGTTACTTAACTGACAGGTACCAAGCTGTGAAATGGGAAAATTCTCTCTCTCCTCAGCTGCCCATAACTATACGAGTCTCACAGGGTTCTATATTAGGACCACAACTATTCACAATCTTCACAAATGACCTCCACACAGCATGCATCTATCATTCAGTATGCAGATGACACTACCTTAATCTGTGCTGCACAAAACATTCCCACCCTCCTGCAAACAACTCGACTAGCATTCTCTGACAGTAAAAACTACCTAACCAAAGCCCAACTTATCCTCAATCCAAAGAAAACTCAGCTTATGATTATAACCAGTTCTAACAAAAACACTGATAACAGTCAATTCACTATCTACTCCACAAATGCTACTCCAATCGCTCCAGTGGCACAGGCTAAGCTATTGGGGATAACCATAGACTCCCACCTAAAATTTGATAGTCATCTCAACTTAACTATTAAAAAAGTACATGCCAAACTGGGATCATTCTACCGTATCAAACCATTTCTTACCAACAACACAAGATCAGCCATTGCTCGCTCCCAACTTCTATCCACCCTACTCTATGCATCTCCCATTCTGACTAATCTCAACAAAACTGAACTAAGCAAAATGGAAGCCTGGTATAACAGAATTGCCTGCTTTGCTGCAAATTGCTCATATAGAATTCATCACTGTACTGCTTTCAGACAGCTCCACTGGCTTGAACTGCCCAGCCTCGTAACCTACAATCAGCTCTGCCTGTCATTCTATCTATTACCTCCCCGGTAAGTGTCCTGCCCTCAAAAACCTAGTATATCACTCAGCCAAAAGGCCTCTTAGATCATCAAGCAAACTACTACTAGAAGTCACCAACAGCTACAATAGCTTTGGCGATGCACTATATAGTAGTTCAGTAGCTAAAAAATGGAACTCTGTCCCCACTAGCATTCAAAACAAATCATCCAAAGCCTCCTTTAAAGACCTCATCAGGCAAAATCTCAAGCAAAGTTGGTAGTGTCACGATTGCTCCCCAGGCTAATGAAAGCAGATAAGGTACACATACTAAACCTAGAGTACTTGATTAAGATTGAAAACTATTCTCACAAACACTGGCTAATCTACAATGTATGCACTGTACACCTGTGTACTATGTATGTATTCTACCTATGTTCCAAATTTCAGCTCTACACCAAAAATCTATTAAGTACCTTTATTTTTAAATTAATATTTTTTTGTTTGTTCTCTCCACTGTAACTGTTGATGTGCTGCATACCACTGTAAAAACATGTCTTTTGTAATTTGTGCATATACTGATCATGTCTAAATGTATCTGTAATTTTTCTATGTGGAGCTTTTCTCCCCCAGGCCTCTGCTGAAAAAGGGCCTTTTCGTCTCAGTCAGACAGCCCCGGTTAACAAATGTAAAATAAAAAATAAATACACCAGGGCACTTGGTGGTTTAAGTGTCACTATACATTTCCCGCTTTCCTACCTTGTAACACCTAATACATTTTGCCCTTTATTTAATAAAAAGCTTTTGTACGCTTACTTTTATTAAACCATTGTCAAAAAAAAAAACACTCATTGAATTCTGTGCTAGTGTCTGGACATGCTTAGTGTCAAGTTGCATCCGCAGAGTTTAACAGACAGGTCTTCTACATGCAGAGTTTATGGGTGCATCTTTACCCTAGTGTCACAAGTCAAAAGTGTCAGGGTAGGAAAAATGCTTATTTCTAAAGGTAACACCTGGGACACACAAAGAGCAACAGGAGAAAAATGCAGTATGGAGCGATCCATAACTGCCGTACACAGTGCTGCAAAAATAAGCAACAGACCTGTGTCAAAACACTAAGGAAAACCTTTCCTTCTATATTAACAGCTGGTTGTGGTGGTTCTAGCACGTCTAAGGGGGGAAAAGATAAACTACGAAACTGCTTTCCTAAGGTAGTAGCACACTTTCATCAGTTGAAATACAAGACAGACACCTTTTTTCCTACTGCTATTAAAACCCAAGTAAATCTGAGTAACCATACATGTAATTACCTCTGTAAATAAGGTTAAATCAGAAGTTCCAGATTAGTGAGTTAATTCAACAGTTTTGTTCACAAGTAACATGGGTACACAATGCACATTTTGACTGCTGTGACAAATGTTATAAAACTTGGATTAATTTCAATTAATAAACACTGCAGTGCAAAGCATGGAAAGTGGTTTCTCAAAGTTTAACATCATGTGTATTAACTCCCTCTTATCTGGCCTCTCTAACTGGCTATCAAATTTCTGCATAGTCTTAGCAAAAGACAACAGGGAAGAACACTTTCACCTCCCTCTGGGCTAAATAATGAACGACATTTGAGTTTTAGACTTCATATTCATTAGAAAAATGCATACCAACACAAATCCTGTTATTCTAGCTGACTTATAACCTATAAATATTAGGTATGCTTTTTTTCTGATTAGCCGGCCATTCGTTTATCCAGCCTAAAGTCTGGTCCCAGCGAGACCGGACAAGAGGCAGTCTAATGTAAATAAAACTTATATTACTGTGTCAACTCCATCTTTTCACAAGCATGCACTAAACACCGTAATAAATGTGTTAAGACCGTAGGGTTGCCACCCCTCTGTTTTTTTTCCGGACTATCCGGAAATCAAACTGATTCTGAGGTAGTCCAGAAAACATTGTACAATCTCCGGTATTCTGTTTCAAAAAGGAAACAGACTATCGGAGTTTGTAAATCAGCTGATTTACTATGTTTTTTTTTACAAAAAAGTATAGTAAATCAGCCGAAAGCAGGCAGCAGGAATGGAAAAAGGGGGTGTTCCCCATCTAGTGATGTCATTGTGATGTCACAAAATGGACGGGGTGTTGGTGGGAGAGTGGGTGGGATGGGCAGGATGTTGGTGGGAGAGTGGGTGGGATGGGCGGGGTTACTGGTGATGCGAGGGGTGTGGCTTTACTCCGGTTTTAGCCATGATGAAAGGTGGCAACCCTATAAGACCGTTACATGACTGACCCAATTGCTTTAAAAAAACATGAAAATTGAGACTTCTGGACTTTTTATTTACATATATTTTGTTAATTAGGCTGTCAAACTGTGTTGTGAACCATGTTTAGTGGAGGTGGGGAAAGCTGCCTAGTTTAGTGATTTACTCACAAAAGGCAAATGGAGGCTGAGGGAATCAAACCCAAAATGTAAGGATGAATCTCGTTACCTGGCCCTTAATTCTGTTGGGCTACAGTCTTCTAAAACTATAGATTTAGGAGCCAAACTGCCTCTGCAACTCATAAAGACCTGTCTAATGTTTGCAGAAGACAGAAATACACAACACAATTTTGCTTACTATAATACCTGCTACAAAGGATAAAATATACAAGAAAGTATTTATCTCATTGGGTGTTTCACTATGTCTGCACTCTGCAATTTTTTTCAGGAAATAGACTGCAATTCTTTTTTGAAGTCAATTAACATCCTCAAGATAAAATGGGCAAACAGTGTTAACAGGCAATTACAGAAACTGTACAAGCCATACCTTTTTAACACACAACCTACAATTAGAATGGGAAATTACTAAGCAAAGAAATGTTGCTTTTAAAAGATAGTGTGCATTATTCTGGTTATAAACTGTATTTTATCAAATTCATGTTACAATTAGTGCTCCTCTTAATTAAAGGCTTCTGCAAACTAATTGGCAATAATGCTATGGATGCCAAATAAAAAGAGAGAGAGTTTTAAAGGATACACATTTCTAGAATTAAGCAACAGAGCTTCAAGGCGTTACTAATTAACATAACCAAGTGAAATATCTGTCACCATGATGCCACTGCTGAATCTTATAAATTACTTTTGTTTGTAGTACAGTCAGAGTTGGATCCATCACTAGGTGATCTAAGCAGCTGCCTAGGCCCATGTTGGCTTGGAGGGGGCTGATAAAAAAATAAAATCTCCCGTAAATAAAACAAGCCAGAAGACTTCCATAACCACAGGACAGCTTTAGGACATTGTGGGAGACTTTATGAACATAGGAGGGCTTTAGGGCCTCACAGGAGACTTCTGTAGAGAACAGCAAGCCCCAGAAACATCAGCAGCAGGACAAACATCCTAACATAAAATCATGGGAAATTTTGATTTAGAATAGATACTACGAGTGTGCAGCAATATGCCAAACCAACAAACAGAGATGCTTATTCATGAGTGAAGCAATTCATACATTTAACGAAGGTGCTGTGAGTGAAGCAATCCATACATTTTACAGAGGTGTCTGTGTGTGGGTGTGTGCTTAAAATGCCCCAGTTAAGGGGCTGTCTAGTTAGGTGACTTTGCTCAGAGTCAAACCCAGAGCCTTGATTATTGGGAAACAAGTGCTTTAAAACTCCATACCAACTGACCGGTCTCTTTTCCTTTATATTTTTGTTTGCAATCCTCGGTGATATACAAGAACAATCTGTCAATGTCAGTCACAGAGTTTCACAGTGATCAGTGGTGCAACAGGTAGCATTCTTGCTTTTGGTAAGAAGAGTGTGTCCTCCTTTGCCTAGTAACTATGAACCTGTTGTTGGTTTGGCAGTCACTCCCCATTGCACATCACCAGTACATCATTTTTTTTAAAAATGTAATATACCCAATCTGTTCTTAAAGGACAGCAAGCACGGAATTTGTAGATTAAGCGATTAAATGCAACCTCTTCATTAGTTACAGATCTCTTTAATGCGGAATTATTCAGATGACGTTTACTTCTGCAGAGATTGTGCATATTGTCTGTTGTTAAATTATGATGACAGCAGTTTGAGTAGCCTTTTATAGATGAAGTGTTCTGAAATGGTTAGTCCTGTCAAAATTGCTTCATACGTTTTGTTTCACTGCTTACAAGGAAAATGGTCAAAACTACAAACTTAAAACACACACTAACAAGTGGTGCTGTATTAAACAAAGAATAAAATTTAATACCATCAGGAAGGTGAATCAAAGAATGTATGTATTTATGCATGTACCTAAAATTGTGTGCAGTGTGCCCAAGTTTGAAAACAGCCCAAAGTTGCACTTAATCTGCCTCTGGTCAGATGCATTTTCTTTTTGTGTGTGCTTGAATGTGAGTTTCAAGGGTAGAGAAGTTTGCTGTTGCTTATACTAAGTCTGTTTTCAATGCGAGACACTATTGTTTTGTTTAGGAAATGGCTATCAGTGCTTGTACTATAAAATTTGGAATAAAAGTTTTAAATTAAATCCAAATATCTGTAATCATTGTAGAATTAAAGAAGAAAATAGTATGTGCAGTGAGAGGTTTGAAGAATGTTTATGGTAACTGGGATGGGAGCAAGTAATGGGACAGTGGGGAACGCTGTCTTTGGGCCTGTTTGTTTTTGCAGTGATTGTTCTGAGCACATAACCAGGCCATCTTGAATTAGCAGAAGACTTTCTTTACCTTTGTGGCAGGATTGTGTTGATTGGCTGCTGGCTAGTGGGGGCTGGGTGGTCTACAGCTTGGAGTAAGCACTCATTGGTTCTTTTGAGATTTTTTTTTTAAAAGTTGTCTAAGTTTGTATCTTCTGGTATTTAAGCCCTAACTTTGAGAGGATTTCTGTCTATACACACTGAGCCGAGTGGAAGAGAGGCCTTGACTACAACTCTGATCTGAGATATATAACAATAAGCATTTTTTTTGGCTTATTTATACTGGTTATTGCTTCTAGCAATTTATATATAGCACTTTTTACTGCCTGCTGCATACTTTTTACTGTATTTTATTGTTATTAACTAATCTGCATGGTTAAACTAAAATTGTCTGCCTTACAGTGTTTTTTACTGCCACACTGTTTGTAAAGCTTTATAGCTAGTTTCACTGTATTTTACTGTGCTCCTTTATCTGTTTAAAAACTTTCATTTTGTGGCTCACTGCTGTGATAAACATTTCTGTAGTGTTTACTGTCTAAATGAGTGTAGGCTACTAGCTTTAGTATTGTTCCCCACCCTTCCTCCCTGTTGGTGTCTTGCTCTTATACTTGGTGGCTTAGCAGTTGCCCGCCCCTACTGTAAATTTAATCTGGGACATTACTCCCAGTCTAGCGTCATTAGCTCATTCTCCCTAATACACAGAGAACATCTTGAGAAGGCCAACACACTTAGTTTCTTTCCTTCTGCTCCTCCTTTCTCGCTTTCTTACAAAAAAAAAAGCCTGAATCTCCTTGTGTTTTGACTGTGCTTCTCAAACATTTTGGAAATACAGAGTATATTCTATTGCATTTATTAAAACTGTACTTCCCTTAATATTGCTACAACTCAAGTGCTCTAGGTTGCACTGCATCTGAATTGTTTTAGTGTGTTTTTGCTGCTTTTCTGTATATATATAGACTTTTCTGTGTATGTAGACTCAGTTGTGCACTTGCTTTGCTTCATTCAAAAAGTTTTAAATTGCTAATTTTGTAGAGTTTTAATTGCATTTACTGTTTAGGGCTACACACTCAAGTGCGTTAGCCTTTTCTGTGTTTATTTACTGTATTACTGCATTGTTTAGCCTGTTTTACCCAAAGAAAAAAATACTATCTTGTTTGCTCATTTCTTGCCTTTCCTAGCTAGTATAGTCCAGATCCCAGGCTTTGATGGTTTCAGGACTTTATTTTCTGTGTTCAGAGCTATCGAGACCTTGCTGTGGTAGAGGGAAGTCCTACTGCTTACCAGTGGGAGTGGTGAGCATTGTACTGCCTAACACTAGAGGAATGGTTTCTAGCTCTGAAATTGTAATTTTATTAGCCATTTTGGGTTAATTTCGATCTCTTTCAACTTTCTGGATTAAAAATGCGTGTTTGCGAATTTTTCGCATCGTACAGCACCACAGGGCTCCTTTTAAACTATTCCAGGTGCCAACGTTTGCTCTTCAAATTTTCCCTTAGAACTAGCTGGTTTCTCAGTAGTAGCACTAAAATCTGAACCCCTGTTACTAGCACTTGCTCTAGAACCTGCTGGAAAGCACTAGGAAGCCTTAAACTGATACAAGCACTCAACTCTTCTTGTTAATAAGGAGAAATTAATCGTAGGCACTAAACAGTCTATAATTGAAAAGTACCTTGCAAAGGTAAGGGAAAACGGATCTTGTACTTTACAAAACAAGCACCTAAACAGGCATGTCCAAGGGTCAGCTTCCGGTGATTTCTCCTGTCCACCTGGTGAATCTGGGCATACTAGGGCAATGCAGCAACTGCCTCATGTACACAGACAACCCACTCCTCCTACCACCCAACACTACAACCTGTGAGAGATGCACTTACATAGCCAAACAGGAAGCAAAGTTCTCTCCAGCCAAGATTGCGCTACACAGTCAAGTGGAGAAGGTCAACACCTGCACTACACCTCAAGCAACACATAGCCCTTCAAACCCACACCATCAACACCCACACATAGCAACACTAAACCCACATATGCGGAGGCCCTTAACATTAACCTGCCCAAGCAACAAGGACCTCAGAAGCTGAAACGCAAACAAACACCAGTCACAACCAAAGTGACACATAGCTCACAACACCAGTGTACCACCCAACAACAGCCCCTAAGGCAAGACAACGTTCCCAACACTTTAGTCATAGGTGACTCTATAGTCAGACACACTGATGCCCCACTCACCAGACTTAGCAAAGAGAAAATTACAGTCAGCTGCCTGTCGGGTGCTAGGATCCGCCGCATAACGCATGCACTCAAGTCACTCTACAACAAGTACAAATGCAACTCTGTCATTGGCCATGTTGGAGTGAATGACTTGAGACGTACCTCACTGGACTACATGAAAAGAGACATGGAAGAGCTCTCGGATCATGTGGCCCAGGCAGGTATGACCCTAGCCCTGAGTAGCATCCTGCCTTTGCCCAGAATGATACCACAGTATAAGGACAAAACGACTGACTTCAACAATTGGCTAAGCTTCTGGTGTCATTCAAAGGGGCTCCAGTATCTGTCTGCCTGGGATGACATCATCGACAAGCCACAATGCTTTGCCAGATATGGTCTACACCTGGGCTTCAGGTTACTGGCTAAAGCTCTTGCCACCCCTATAGTGCTTTTTTTAGGCAAGGTTCAAAGGACAAAACCAGCACCGTAACAGATACAAGCATGCAAAATCTGAAGGTAAAGCTACTCAGTGCTAGAAGTCTAAACCTCAAAATGCACTCTCTCGAGGCACTCCTAAAAATGGAGAACATCGATATCTGTGCAGCAACTGAGACCTGGTTCAAGGCTCCAGAGAGCACCCCTGTAATACCAGGCTACAACAATTACCACACTTTTCGGCCACCAAACCAAGATCGAAACACTAAAGGTGGAGGAGTGTCCATATTCACCTAGAATATTCAGGCCTCCAGGCTAGTTGCCCAACACAATGCATCTGAAATTCTCCAGGTGCAACAAACACTAGGTAAGCCTGCAATCCAAATTGTAGCTTGCTACAGATCCCCCACCATGCCCCAAGATTCTCATTACACCTTTCAAAACATACTGGAAAATACTAAGATACAACCAAACACCCTAATACTGGGTGATTTCAACTACTTGGGTACCAACACCTTTTCCCAACGGTTCTTGGAATTCATAAATTCCAACGCCCTGGATCAACTAATCCATTGTCCCACCAGGGGCTCCAATATCCTAGACCTGGTCATTACCAACATGGGAGATAGATGCTCCAAGCCAGTGGTTACCCCCTCATTGGTCAGGTCTGACCATAAGCAAATCACCCTTGACATCCACATCCCACCCCCACCCCCCAGTAAGGAAACCTCCGTAAAAAACTTCTCCAAAGCCAACTTCATGCTACTTAAGTCAGAAGTGACAAACATCATGGCACCCATGCAGACGGGAGCTGAATGTTCGACTGCTGAATCCTACACTAAGGCAATGTACGAGCACATACACTCATGCATGAATCATGCCATCCCAAATAGAACCAAGACACTCTCCTCCAAAAAAAAGGAGGCCAATCTGGTGGTCCCCTGCCATAAACAACTATACAACAGAAGAAAGAAACTGTTGCAGAAAAGAAGAAAATCCCAGGATGCAAAAAACTGCCTTACCAGCCTCAGTAAGAAGCTGAGATCCCTCATAAAATCCTCCAAAGCTAGTTACGAAAATAAAATTGCCAAAGATTCCAAAGACAACCATAAGGCATTCTATAGTTATGTCAAGAATCTAAATGGCAATGCTCAGATCTGCTCTGAGCTACAACAGAATGGCATTAAATATACTGATCCCAAGGATATTGCCAATATCCTGGCAGATCGATTTAGTGCCAACTTCACCCAACTCTCACTCCCTAAAGGGCCCATCTCAATACCAAAAGAATGACAAATTCCGGTAATCACGGCCACAGAGGTAGAAACCACACTCTCCAAAGCTAAGAATACAGCATCCATGGGACCAGATGACTCCAGCTGTGTACTACATGAACTACAAAATGAACTGGCACCTCACCTAAGTGTTATGTTTAATAATAGCCTCACCTCAGGCTTTGGGCCCACTGAGTGGTGCACAGCTACAGTTATCCCACTCCACAAGGGGGGATCCACCTTGGATCCCAGGAACTACCGTCCCATCAGTCTGATGAGCCTGATCTGCAAGGGCATGGAACGCATTATGATGGAACTTATAAACAAAGCCATTGGCAACCTTCAAACACTGGACTCCATCCCAGTTTGGGCACATGAAGGGCTGATCTTGTCTCCTGAACCAGATTGACTTCTTTGAATCAGTCCCCTGAGCTGTGGATGGGGTAAGGTGGTCCACATACCCTATCTGGACCTCGCCAAGGCCTTCAACACCACCCTCCACTCTGGAATCATAGATAAATGTACTAAGCTGGGCATAAATCGCTACGTCACTCGATGGGTTGCCAACTGGCTTACTGACAGAACCCAGACTGTAAAAGTAGCAGACTCCAAATCCAGCTCCAGACAAGTGACAAGTGGAGTACGTCAGGGTTCAGTCCTGGGACCGCTCTTGTTTGGCATCTACTTCTCTGAAGTACAGGCCAACACTAAGGAACACAGGCTAACAAAGTTTGCAGATGACTGCAAACTGGGAGCCATTATTGAATCTCCAAATGATGTGGATATTCTACAAAAGGGCCTTACAGAAACAGATGCTTGGTGCCAGAGCCATGGGCTCAAGCTTAATGCCAAGAAATGTACAGTTATCCCCTTTGGGAAAAACTATGTACCCATGAATTACCACATAGGTGGCAGTACACTAAACACCAAAAGTGTGATGAGAGACTTAGGGCCACAGGTGGACAGTGGTCTCACCTACGATAACCATATCACCACAACAGTCAGGAAATCCTTCTATGTAGCACACCTCATCACTAAGGGCTTTTCATCCAGAAAAAAGGAGGTCATTGTCCCACTGTACTCATCCCTCATTAGACCCATTATAGAGTACAACGCCCCATTTGGTATGTACCTCACAAGACATCTGCAACAGCTGGAAAGGCCACAGAAATACCTCACTAAAAGAATCACAGGCCTAAAGCAGATGCCCTTGGCTGACTGTCTAAAAAAATTCCAGCTATACTCTTTGGCATATCGTCTACTCTGAGGTGATCTCTGCTTAACATACAAGGCCATGTCAAACCTAGAGCTGTTGGACATGCTACACTTAAATAAATCCCAATCCCTCAGAGCCACATGCTCTAGGGATCTAAACCTTGTCATCACAATGAACAAAACATGCTGGAGGGATAGGTTCCTGACCCAGAGACTCCCCATACTCTGGAATAGACTGCCCATACATGTCAAGCAGAGTGCCTCCTTGGCCATCTTCAAGTGGAACCTTGATGATTGAATGGGAGATAGGAAATTCACCCCAGGGATCACGTCAGTCGCCCTGCTAGACAGGGGTCCAGGGAAGTAAATATTGTGGGAAGAAATATCCGGGGAATTGTTTGGCTAGGCTTGTATAGGCCCTAGGGCCGATAGCCTAGTACCAATCTATGAACCTATACCCTGCCTAGGGCCCCAATTGACCATTATCTAGCTCTGACTACAGCAGAAAAGTTCATCGTATTTGTTACATGTCGCTTTGGTTACTGAAAGCATTCCAATTTAACAATACAAAAGAAATACACAAATAAATAAAATTCTACACTTGCTCTTTGGCTTCAGGGAAACTAAGAAGTCATACAGTTAAGAGAAGTTTCCATCTTGCCTTTCACCCTCTACAGCTGGATTCAGTTCTCATCTGTAAGCAACTGAATCACTGGAACCTTTATTTACGAAGATGGTCCATCGTTTAAATCAAAAGGCTGGTTTCTGAAGGAAGACTGAAGTCTGTAACAAACTCTCAAATATGTTCAGAGTGCAGACAACACAGGAGTATTTGCCAGTTTAAGTCTACGAAAAATAATGTATGACGTACCCACAGATCACACAAAAACAGCCCTCCCTGAAACAGTTTCCAAAAATGAGAGTGAACATAACCCTCTTCCCTTTTCATTCAAGGACAAGTTACGTAAAGGAATTCATCAGACAGACAAATAAGATGTTGTGGGGTCTTCCAAAAGGAAAAGGCCTGCCTACTTTGCAAAGACACATGCCCATTTTGAATCTGAATACCACATAAGAACAATCTGTTGTGGCAAGTTGTTGCACAGCTGGACTATTCTTATTCAAAGGAAACTCCTACAACAAACAATAACAAAATGACTAAAGCACACACTATTAAAATGGCACACTCTGAGACGAAAGTTTCAAAGGAATGTGAGGAGAGAATTTTTTTTATTAGAGCAGCTAACAAAGCCAAAACTGACAGCGAATTTTGAACCTATATGTATGATACCATGTTAGGTGAAGCAAACTAGCAAGTAAAAGATCAGGTCCAAAGGGTTAAGACAGGTACACAAAAAGCATTACTTCAAAACAGAGTAAACCTTTGTGCTTGTGCTCACCTTATAGTAATATAAGGAAATTTATTTCTTGCCAACTTTGTTGTGAAAATTAATTTACCGCTGAACAAAGTCCAGAAAAAGTATCTAAATGAACTGCTTCATTTTACACTGCTTGGACAAACTGATATCGTTCAGGGTGAGAATAGCAAAGTGGTTAAATTATTAAATAACTATAAGAAAGAAAGAAATAACTTAACTGCCAAACTGTAAAATTTTAGTTGCATTAAAAAATGCTTTACAACTGTTCATCAATTAGCAGCCCCCACCATAAAATAAATACTGGGTTTTCTCATTCACTGACATGAGTGTTAGTTTCTGCGAGTCCCCCAAAATAGAATTGCCCCTGCTAAGAAAAGCCAACAGCAGGCATTTGTGCTTAGATTTCTGTGTTCGGTGGTAACTTAAAAAAAATTAGTTTTGGCAAGAAAGTTAAGAATTTGTTTTGGTGCTGCGGCAGTGTTGTCGCCTCACAGTTAGACGTTGTCCTGTTCGATTCTCAGCTAGAGCGTCTTCTGTGTGGAGACATGCATGAATTGCCGTACCTTCGTTGAAGGTTGCGCTTCAGGGCTGGCAACTCGGCACGTAAAAATCGACTGCCAATCATTAGCGGACCTGAGTTCCGCTGTGGCGACCCCTAACCGGGAAAAGCCAAAAGATACAACAACTAAAATCTAATCCCAAACACAAAAATGTACCTTGCTTGAAATTACTTTCTGTACACTTGTTTAACCCTCTAAAAATACTACTGAAGCCGTACTTGACAGACAATAAGAAAAATCAAGTTTTATTAGTGCAGGAAAGTTGTCTGACCAGTATTTTTCCTCTTGAAGACAAGCAGTTTGAAAAAGGGAAAAGTTGATGCTCAACAGGCAGGAGGAGATAAAAAGTCAGACAATTAAGACGATCTCTGCAGGTCAGCGGAAAACAATGAAGCGATTGTGAGAACAAGCTACTTTTACACTACCTGCCAGTGTCAGCACGAGGTCTTGGCAGTAGTCTTACAATAGCATACCGCCAGCAAAAAACAGTCTTGATCTGTTCCTACTTCTTATGTACACCACTTCTGCTTTGTGCAACAGTTTGCCCAACAAAAAAACCTTGCTTAACATTTCCAGATTTTCTCCTGCTGCTCTTTTGAAATTCTGTCAATATAATATTTTGAAATGTTTTGTAATTCCCATTAAAGTAACAGCAATTTTGCAGAATCTTTTTAAAAGCCTTATATTCACCAAGGCATCTTAATGAGAGCTCTTGCTTCACAGCTCCTGAATATTATTCAGTGTTACCAGTTCTATTCTAAGATGATCAGAAAAAGCAAAACTGTAAGGAATAATGAATAAATGCACAGCAGCAGACAGTATTAGCCTGTAAAACACCTTATACATCTAAAAACACCAAAAAAGAAAATCAGGACAGACAACTTAAAACAATCTAAGGAATCTCCCACTGGAATTATCACAATTACCTACATGCCATGTTTATTTCTGGAATTCTATTTCATGTTCTTTTTTTATTTTAAAACATAGCAGAGGATGGGACTGAAACTTGGAAAAAGGGAAACTATATGGCCACGGTAAAATGCACAGATTTATAAGGTACACAAAAATGTCTGTAATTTTCAAAAATGTTAACTCAATACTTTCAAATAAATGCACTTTATCATTTGTGGACTTTTGTATCATTTGGAACTTTCAGAGTCTTCACAAAAGGGTAATGAATAAAATAATTATCATTGGGGTTGGCATAATGGTTGAAGTTTTCAACTTCTAGACACAAGGTATAGGGTTTGATTCTCTCCTTTGATCACTGTGATGCCCACCACTGCTACCAATATGTGATGGCCACCAAGCCAACTTCATGCTTAAGACAGAAGTGGCGAACTTCACGACACCCATGCAGATGGACAATACAGTTACAACTGCTGAATCCTACACAAATGCACTCTATGAGTACCTATACAAGTGCATGGACCGTGCTATCCCAAACAGAACCAGGACACTAGCCTCCAAAAAAAGAAAGCCAATCTGGTGGTACCCTGCCATAAACAAACTTTACAACAGAAGGAAGAAACTGTTGCAAAACAGAGTAAAATCCCATGATTGGAGGAACTTCCTAAACCAGCCACTGGGGATGTACAAGCAAGTGCATTTCTTTGTGCCGGTCCCAAGCCCAGATAAATGGGGAGGGTTGTGTCAGGAAGGGCATCAGGCGTAAAACTTGGCCAAATCATTTATGCGGACACCAGTAAATATTTATGTACCGGATCGGTCGAGGCCCGGGTTAACAATGACCGCCACCAGTACTGTTAGCCAACAGGGTGCTGGTGGAAATTGGGCTACTGATGGCCGAAGGAGGAAAAGAGGTGGAAGGCATGGCTGAAGGCCGGAAGAGAGAAGAAAGGCTAGGACTGTGGTAGTGAGGGTCGGAACTTTGAATGTTGGCAGTATGACTGGTATAGGGAGAGCTAGCCGATATGATGGACAGAAGGAAGGTTGGTATATTGTGTGTGCAAGAGACCAGATGGAAGGGGAATAAGGCTAGGTGTGTATTGGAGGTGGGTTAAAACTGTTTTATCATGGTGTGGATGGGAGGAGAAATGGCGTAGGAGTTATCCTGAAGGAACAGTATGCTAAGAGTGTTTTGGAGGTGAAAAAAGTGTCGGATAGAGTGATGTTTATGAAGCTGGAAATTGATGGTGTAAAGATGAATGTTATTAGTGCACATGCTCCTCAAGTTGGGTGTGCGATGGACAAGAAAGAAAAATTTTGGAGCGAGTTGGATGAAGTGGTGATGACTGTACCCAAGGGTGAGAGAGTGGTGATTGGAGCAGATTTCAATGGGCATGTTTGTGAAGGGAACAGAGGGGATGAGGAAGTGATGGGTAGGGTATGGTGTTAAACAAAGGAATGCAGAAGGTTAGATGGTAGTGGATTTTGCAAAAAGGATGGACATGGCTGTGGTGAATACGTATTTTAACAAGAGGGAGGAGCATAGGGTGACATACAAGAGTGGAGGAAGATACACACAGGTGGATTATATCTTATGTACGAGGGCCAGTTTGAAGGAGATTGGAGACTGTAAAGTGGTGACCGGGGAAAGTGTAGTTAGGCAGCATAGGATGGTGGTTTGTAAGATGATGTTGGTGATCAAGAAGAGGAGGAGGAGTGTGAGGGAAGCACCAAGGATCAAATGGTGGAAATTGAAAAAGGGTAATTGTGAGGTGGAGTTCAGGGAAGAGTTAAGACAGGCACTGGTTGGCAGTGAAGAGTTACCAAATAGATGGGTAACTACAGCAGAGCTAGTAAGGGAGATGGGTAGAAAGGTGCCTGGTATGACATCTGGACAGAGGAAGGATGACAAGGAGACATGGTGGTGGAATGAGGAAGTACAGGAGAGTATACAGAGAAAGAAGTTGGCAAAGAAGAAGTGGGATTGTCAGAGAGATGAAGAAAGTAGACATGAGTATAAGGAGGTGAGGTGCATGGCAAAGAGAGAGGTGGCGAAGGCCAAGGATAAGGCATATGAAGAGTTGTATGAAAGATTGGACACTAAAGAGGGACAAAGGGACCTGTATCGATTGGCTAGACAGAGGGACCGAGCTAGGAAAGATGTGCAGCAGGTAAAGGTGATAAAGGATAATGAGGGAAACATACAAGCGAGGACAATGTGTTGAGCAGATGGCAAGAGTACTTTGACGGGTTGATGAGTGAAGAGAATGAGTGGGAGAGAAGGTTGGATGATGTGTGGATAGTGAATCATGAAGTGCAATGGATTAGCAAGGAGGAAGTAAGGATAGCTATGAAGAAGATGAAGAATGGAAAGGCTGTTGGTCCAAATGACATACCTGTGGAAGCATGGAGGTGTTTAGGTGAAATGGCAGTGGAGTTTTTAACCAGACTGTTTAATGAAATCTTGGAAAGTGAGAGGATGTCTGAGGAACGGAGAAAGTGTTTTGGTACCAATTCTTACGAATAAGTGTGATGTGCAGAGCTGTAGTAACTACAGAGGGATTAAATTGATAAGTCACACCATGAAGTTATGGGAAAGAGTAGTGGAAGCTAGGTTAAGAAGGGACGTAATGATTAGTGATCAGCAGTATGGTTTCATGCCAGGAAAGAGCACTACAGATGCGATGTTATCTCTGAGAGTGTTGATGGAGAAGTACAGAGAAGGTTAGGAGAAGTACAGAGAAGGTTAGGAGGAGTTGCATTGTGTTTTTGTCGACTTAGAGAAAAGCATATGACAGGGTGCCTATGAGGAAGTCGGGAATGTCAGGGAAGTATGTAAGAGTGGTACAGGATATGTACGAGGGTAGTGTGACAGTGGTGAGGTCTGCGGTGGGAGTAACGGATGCGTTTAAGGTGGAGGTGGGATTACATCAAGGATCAGCTCTGAGTCCTTTCTTATTTGCAATGGTGATGGACAGGTTGACAGACGAGATCAGACAGGAGACTCCATGGACTATGATGTTTGCAGATGACATTGTGATCTGTAGTGAGAGTAGGGAACAGGTGGAGACGACCCTGGAGAGATGGAGATATGCTCTAGAGAGAAGAGGAATGAAGGTCAGCAGGACTAAGACAGAATATATGTGTGTGAATGAGAGGGAGGATAGAGGAATGGTGAGGATGCAAGGAGTAGAGGTGGCGAAGGTGGATGAGTTTAAATACTTGGTATCAATAGTTCAGAGTAATGGTGAGTGTGGATGAGAGGTGAAGAAGAGAGTACAGGCAGGATGGAGTGGGTGGAGAAGAGTGTCAGGAGTGATTTGTGACAGACGAGTACCAGTAAGAGTGAAAGGGAAGGTCTACAAGAGGGTAGTGAGACCAACTATGTTGTATGGGTTGGAGACAGTGGCATTGACAAAAAGGCAGGAGTTAGAGCTGGATGTGGCAGAGTTAAAGATGTTAAGATTTGCACTGGGTGTGACAGGATTAGGAATAAGTATATTAGAGGGTCAGCCCAGGTTGGAAGGCTTGGAGACAAAGCCAGAGGGGCAAGATTACATTGGTTTGGACATGTGCTGAGGAGGGATGCTGAGTATATTGGGAAAAAGATGCTAAGGATGAAGCTTTTAGGTAACAGGAGAAAAGGAAGGCCTAAGATAAGGTTTATGGATGTGGTGAGAGGACATGCAGGTGGTTGGTGTGACACAGCAAGATGTACAGGACAGGAATTAATGGAAACAGATGATCCGCTGTGGCGACCCCTAATGGGAACGGCCGAAAGAAGAAGATGATTGGAGGAACTCCCTGCCCAGCCTCAATAAGAAGCTGATATCCCTCATAAAATTCTCCAAAGCTAGTTATGAAAACAAAATCACCACTGATTCTAAACACAACCACAAAGCATTTTATAGCTATGTCAAGAATCCCAATGGCAACACTCAGATCTGCTCTGGGTTACAGCACAATGGCACTAAATATACAGAACCAACTGATATTGCCAAAATCCTGGCAGATAGGTTCAGTGCTAACTTTACCCCCCCCCCCCCCTCACCCCCTAAAGGGCCCATATCTATACAGGAAGAATGCAATAACATCTATGCAGGTAAATACTGCACTCTCTACAACCAAAAACACAGCATCCATGGGACCGGACAACATCCCAGGCTGCGTTTTACACGATCTTCAGAATTAACTGGCTCCCCACCTAAGCACCATGTTCAATCATAGTCTCACATCAGGCTTTTTGCCCACTGAATGGCGTACAACAGTAGTTATCCCATTCCACAAAGGGGGAGCCACCACTGACCTGGGATCTATCGCCCTATTAGCCTGAAGAGCCTGGTCTGCAAGGCCATTGAATGTATCATTATGGAACTTAAACAAAGACACGGGTAAAATCCAAACTCTGGACCCCATCCAGTTCAGGTTTGTGAAAGGCAGATCATGCCTTCTGAACCTGATCATCTTCTTTGAGGCAGTCACCAAAGCCGTAGACGAGGGTAAGGTGGTTCACACAGCCTATCTTGACCTCGCCAAAGCTTTTGACACCATCCCCCATTCTGGAATTATAGCTAAACACACTAAACTAGGTATAAATCCCTACGTCACAAGATGGGTTGCCAACTGTCTCACTGACAGAACCCACACTATAAATGTTACAGACTCCAAATCTGACTTCAAACCAGTGACAAGTGGAGTACCACAGGGTTCAGTCATTGGGACCTCTCCTGTTTGGTATCTACTTCTCTGAAGTACAGGCTAACACAGAAGGCCTCTGGCTAACGAAGTTCACAGATGACTGCAAACTAGGAGCCATAGTCGAGTCCCCAAATGATGTGGACATCCCACAGAAGGGCCTCACTGAGACAGATGCCTGGTGTCAGAGGCATGGCCTCAAGCTCAATGCCAAAAAGTGCATTGTCATCCCCTTTGGTAAAAACTCTGTACTCATGAACTACCACATAAATGGCAGTCTACTTAATGCCGAGTGTGTGATAAGAGACCTTGGGACCCAGGTGGACAGTAGTCTCTCCTTTGATAATCACATTGCCACAGTAGTCAGGAAATCCTTCTATGTGGCACACCTTATCACAAATGGTTCTCATCCAGGGAAAAAGAGGTCATTGTTCCCCTGTACTCGGCACTCATTAGACCCATTAGAGAGTACAACGCCCCTTTTGGAATGTACCTCACAAGACATCTGCAGCAGCTAGAAAGGCCACAGAAGTACCTCACAAAGAGGATTACTGGCCTCAAACAGATGCCCTACACGGACCATGTCAAAAAATTCCAGCTTTACTCTGTAGCATATCGCCTACTCCAAGGAGATTGCTGCCTAACATAGAAAGCTATGTTAAACCCAGAGCTGTTGGACATGCTACACCTAAAGAAATCCCAATCCCTCCGAGCTACATGCTCTAAGGACCTAAACCTTGTCACCACATTAAACACAACATTCTGGAGGGGATAGATTCCTGTCCCAGAGACTTCCTTTACTCTGGAATAAGCTACCCATCTATATCAAGCAAAGTTCCTCATTAGCACTCTTCAAGAAAAATCCTGATGAGAGGATGGGAAATAGGAAATACACCCTGGGGATCACTTCTGTGGCTGTGGTCAACAGGGGCACAGGAAATTAACTTTCTTGTGTGGCGTAAGCCAGGGAACCTTGCTGGCTAGGCTTACTTAGGCCCTTGGGCCGATAGCCTAGTACCTACCTATGAACAATCAGCAACTCTAAGGCCCTTAACAATGGGTGTCCAATTATACTGTGTAATATTAATACTAATACAAATGATAGTAGTTCAAGATGGCTAGGCCATCTGGAGTGGCCCACACCAAATAAATGTAAGTACTCTCAAAGGTTAAGTACTTTCTATAAGGATCAGCCACAATAAAAGTTTTAAATATATTTAATAATAAATAATAAAAGTACATGAAAATACTGAATATATATTCACAGTAAACCACAGAGCTCAGATCACAGGAAATACTGAAAAGAACAGTGATGGACAGACTCAGACAAATAAAGAAAAACAGTATCTCAATTAAGCTTTACTATATTCCTGACTGAATCTAAAAGAACTTTACTGTTCCCAAGTTAATTTGCTTACTACCACAAGGCAAGATGCTGTGGGTGAGGGTCTTTCTAGTCAGGCTTCCCAAACAGAGCACAACACTCAAAGTTCTCTCTTTAATATCTAAAATATAATTTCCAAGAGGGCTGGCAGAATGACCTCATCTTGTCACCTGACTCTAGGGTCTCACACTATTTCCCTTTGAAGCTAAGACAGGAAGTTAGCACAGATGGCTATAATACACTTCCAAATGTTCATGGTTATGCCTGGAGCCTCCCCTCTTTTCCTTAGCTAATGGTCAAAGGCTCTTCCCCAGACCCAGCGACTCCAGTCCTATTCAGCAGTGTGGGGTACCTTTTAATGGCTTACAGCTCATTTACATTTCCCCTCATTTTTCTTAAAGTTAACCTCTGCTTTTCCAGTATCCTTTATTAAAGCATATACATTTAATTCAGCTACAAAATACATGTACATTTCTCTTCATTTTAGCAGAATGCACTGTTGATATGTTCAACGCAAAGCTCACAAATACATTTTCAGTGCACACATCTGTACAAAATCAGTTTGATATACAAAGGACATACAGTTCTAATACATTTGTAACACAAGCATCTTGTATAAATCAGTTTGATATTTAAAGGACATATTCTTTACAAAACTCCATCTGGCTATGATGGCACTTACCCATATCATCACAGTCATAGTCTTGTTATTGGCTAGGTGTGTATTCACAGACTGACTGGCTAGTATTTAAATGGATAAGTTTGGCATAATGATTTTTTCACCTGATTCAGGGTTTGATTCTAATCTTAGGCTACTGGTTAGGCTTAAGTTAGCCTAGTATTCACTCATGAACCTAAAAATGTAATTCATAAGCAGATCTTGCTACTACAGAAGCAAAATATGAAATGGTCACCAATGTATTCTGAAGGTGAGGTCAGCATAATGGTCTTTACCTCACAGATATAGAGTTTTTCTTACCTCGTGTTATTAGCTAGACCTGTAATATTCTGCACACTCATAGCCTAATATTTACCTATGAGACATACAAACTGCAGATTTAAACTGCTTTATACACCTCAACAGTTAAGGTACGTTTACAAAACAGTTGCACTTAAAAAACAAACAACTTGTCTTAAAAGGCAATCAGCCAAGCAATCAATAAATAATCTTAATATACTTTGTTTTCAAATGAAGTGTGTCTCCAAGTTCTTACTCACTTACATTCTGAGACAAGTCATCAAAGCAATGCCACAACCTATATAGAAGACGTTATTCAATTCTATATTACAGCAGGAGAACATGCCAGAGTTATGAAGTTACTTCACCTTGCAGCAGAACCCCAGATGTACCCGCTACTGTCAGATATACTTGTGCCTCAATTCAAGCACCATCTCAATGAAACAGTATGGCATACATTAACAAAAAATGATACCACTAAATAAAATGCCAGACTACGTAAGAAAGGACCGCTATCCTTTTGAAAAGAAATGGAGTACTACCCTGAGGATACTTACTGGACATATGCCCTACCTCTCCAGTTATGACTCATGTGATCTGTGCAGCAGCCACAGGACAACAGCTAAAAGAGGTATCTCACAATCCACAAGCAAAGGACACTTGTGAACAGTGCTTCTGCAAACCAAAAGACTAACTGCTGTTGATTGGGAACACTTCAAAACATAGCTTGAAAAGCCTGCAAAATCTGTGTGTGCTGCCTTTTGAATATAACACCACAGTGACAAATCACCTGATATCCCACCAGATGGTTAGCATAACTGGTATGATGAACAAACACCAATATATGCAATGATGACTTGCAGTGGCCACTACACCTACAGGTAGTACAACCAACAACAGCATAACATAAAAAGCCCTACATAATCCAGGATCTGCATGGGTAGGTTCAGAGGTAAATATTATGCTAAATGCCCTGCAAGTCTATTTTTCAGCCTAGCCCATAACCCAAGCATACCTCTCAACCTCTCAGAGCAAGAAATCTGGAAACAGAGAGCATAATGGGGGGACAAAGGTCCAAAAAAATAGGGACAGATTTGAAATAATGCTCCTATAAACATAGTTGCTAGAATAATAGGTTTTGCATTATTATGCATTTTCTAAATGATACAAAGCCTGAAACTCAAATGTTTGTCATTATTATTTAGTAGTGAATTCAATTTTTATTGATTTGCCTGAATACCACAAATTTTATGGGGAACAGATCAAAAATAGGAGGTAAAAATCTGGACATTCTGCTATTATCTGAACAGTTAAACAGGTATGAACCCAAGTATAGAATCAAACTCTGAACCTTGTGTTTCTGATGTGAAAATCCTAACCATTGTGCCAAACCCACAAACAGTGTTGAATAAAATGACATCTAAGAGGCAATGATATACCACATGCATAACAGGTACGCAAGTGTGGGTACAGATCTGACTTGGATTTATTAGGTGTTTTGTCACGTATCAGAGCAACCACACTACTGACAGGTAAACACTGCTATATTTATATACCCCAAAGTTTGCAAGCTTCAGGGCCATGCACTTGGTGACATACAAAAGTGCCCACTAGGTGGTACTACTATACCCCTCAACCTGGAAACATCAAAAATCTAGACAAAGGCCCATAAAAAATAGGTACAAATATGTATGCTGATTACCATAAAATTTGCATACTGCATTATGTAGCCCCGCCCACTCCAATGGAATTGTGGGATACCACATTTTAAACGCAAACTGAAGAACAGACAACCAAAATATGATTATGACATGAAACACAAAATAAGAACAATAGTGTTTTATTTATATTAATATTTATATTTCCTGCTTTGTTCTACTGACCCAATCATCTTTCCTTAGCTCCAGATCTTTATATAAGCTAGTTTTCTGTAGGTCTGCTATAAAATGCTTGCCAAGATTTCTTAGCCAGCGTCTAACCCCTGCACTACTACTACTACTACTACTACTGATCTGTATTTGAGAGAGAATCATGCAGAGACACTGCATCTGGATTGGAATCATCCTTTGTTGTTACATTTAGCATGCTGTACTGTGTCCTTCTCTAAGTGTATATAATTTATAAATCTTATTTCTAAACACAGCAAACAAGTGTGTTTTATGGTTTCAGGAGACTCCGTGCTGTGTGTGTACCGACTGCCATTAATACTGTAAGGAAATAAAATAAATAAGCACCCACTCACTATGAATAAATAATAAACAAGACTTGTTCATGTTTTAATCTCAGGCACTTGAATGATTTCTTCAAGCAAATCACACCTTAAATATCCCTTACAGTAGGCAGAAAAACAAAAACAGCTTTAGCACGTTGTAGATGACATTACTATAGCAACCGGCAATAAATGCACAAAACCTCCAGAATAAGAAAGAGATACTAATGTTGTAAAATGCACCTTTTTTAAAACAGTCATTCAAGCTTAGTGTCGCTTTCTCAATGCAAATCTAACACAAAATTAATGGTTGAGCAGATCGGTTAAAAATACAATTACTTATGACTGTCTCCCCTGATTGTGAAGCTTCAGATATACCTGTCACAGAATACAAAAGACCTCTAAGCAATAAATGCATAGGTGTGCATTAATATGTCTAAAGCAAAGAAGTCATACCTCTCAATCTCTTAGCACTAAAACTCTGGACAAACTCTAAAATAATGGGGGGACAAAGGCCCAAAAATAGGTACATATTTTAAAAGTTGCTGTTATAAGCTTAGAAAGTTGCAAGAATAGCAGGATTTTGGTTAACATGCATTTTCTGAAAGATATGAAGTCTGAAATTCAAATGTATATCACAATTTGGTGACTTCAGTCCTCAGCAATTTACCAGAAAACCACAAATTTTATGAAGAACAGACCAAATATATGAATCAAAAATCTGGACAGTTGATTGAGGTATGGTAGCAGCAGGTTGTGTGTTTGCTACATCTGTTTGCACTTTGCACCTATCTTATGGCATGGCATTCACTGTCCAGCCCATTACCACCACCAGACTGTTTGTCTAATCTCTGGTTGTTAGGTTGAATCTGTTTTACTGTGTTATGGTTTTGCTGTGATGTGCAAAAGTGTTACAGCTGGTGTTAGACACACACTATGAATATACTGTGCAGTGGTACTAAAATTACAGCAGCACTGAGAATACATCAGTGCAGTGTTATCATGTACAAGCAATTTATCCTTGTTTAGTGCTAAAGGTGTATACAAGTTATTTAAATGATCCCATAATTCTCAGATTGTGTACATTGCACTATTAAGTGATATACATTATTATTATAATCATTTGCATATAAAAGTTCAGCATCTTACAGCACTGCATTATACATAAACACGCTTGTGAGGGATTGCATCAGTTTTTATGGGAACTTCACAATACTGAATGGTTAAATTAACAGTAGCCCTCAGTTTACATATTTTCCTATTCCTAATATGAAGCATTAATCATTTATATATTTACTCTGCCTTAAGCCTTTGCAACTGGAAAGTTACAAATGTGGTCTAATTACTGGATGTCAAAGAAAGGCACAGTCTCTTAAAATATGCTTTATGTATCTAAATGTGAATGCCAGCTCCTGGCTAAGATGAAAGTAGCTTAAAAATGTCAAACAAGCTGATTACTTTGTCCACCCCCCCCCCCCATCATTATGAATGCATGTGCTATAACTTACCAACCAGCAATATACTGCATCCCCAGTGTGGGAAGGGGTTTAATGTATAATCCTTATTATAAATGCATCTGCTGTAACTTGCCAACCAGCAATATACTGCATTGCCAATGTGGGAAGGGGCTTTATATTCACCCTCTATTATGAACCAGTAAAATCCACTTCCCAGTACATACCAGTCTCCACAAAAAAAAAAAAATCTTGACATTCTACTTTCTTATTACACCATTTGCTTCTTTTTTTATAGCTTTAATTTTTTTCATCTGTTAAATTTTCCCATGGTTTTATATAGTAATGTTTTATCATTATTCTTATACCATGTTTTTCTAACTTTTTCTGTATCATCAATTTTTAATTTTCCGCAAAAATATTTTGTCTTGGCAACATTTTATTTCTTCATTTATATACTCTTTCTCTTTTACTCTTTCTTTTATCATAACCTAAAATTTATCATACTTAGATTATTGTTTTACTACTAATCTCTTATCCTTTTCATTTATCCACTTAACACTTTGCACAAATTTAATGAAGCAGTGTATATACCACTGGATTAATTAACCCTAAATCTCCATATTCTTTATTTACATACAAAGCTCCTCTTTTTACTGGGTTTAATCTAGAACCCCCATAAATGAAAAAGTATCTGCAACAGTTTTCAAATAATGCGGCAACAAAATACACTTGCTAAGTATGCTGTGTTTCCCCATCAGTACTGAATTATCAAATACACCTTTTTCTTCTGAATGATAATTTATATGTTCTCCAGAAAAAACATGCTTTCTTCTATTATTTCCCCACTAAATTTATGCTTAACACAGAAATTTCATTCACTATAAAATATATACCCCCATCTTTACTACATCACCTAAACCTTTATTTTTCTCTCTACTGAAAGCCACCCCTATCATCTCCAGACACTCATTTGTGCAAATTATTATTTCCTTTAGCCAAATTTTTTTTTTGCAATTATTATAATGCCACCTACATATGTTAACATAACTGGAATTCTTAACCCTTCAGGTGTTATATACTTCACCTCCTTCATTTTGTAATTTATTTCACATATTATCATACTCATAACTACTGTAAAGAGTATACAACCCATGCGACATCCCTGTCTTATACTACTCTTCATATGAACCAGCTGGCTTAACCAGCCATTTACAAGTAATTTTACTTTATTATTACTATACACAGATGTGCATTATTTCCTAACTTTCTCGCATATTATATTCTTTCATTACCCACAAGATTTTATGCCTTTTGTCAAATGCCTTATTAAGGTCTCCTATCATAATTTTCATTTCTTTTCTGTTCATATCATCCACAATTTCACTATCATTAATTCTTCACAACCCTTCCCTTTTATGCTATATTACATAATATTTTCCATCTTAGTTTCAAATCTCTTTTGCATTATTTTCATAAAGATCTTATAATTATTCAGTACTATTGGTCTCCAGTTTTTTTTTAATTCCATCTTCCATATCAACTTAAGTATTCCACTATATAATTATACATAAAACCTTAATTTATCCATTCATTCCAAATCTTTAAAGATATTTTTTTGTCAATCCCTTAAATTTTTATACAGTTTATACCCTATTACATCCTGGTCTGCAGCCAAATCTATATTTACTTGTCCTAATACTTCATCTAGCTCATTTAAGGAAATCTCCTTTTCCAACTCTTTATTCTCTTTCTGTTGACTTTTTTTTTTTTTTTTTTTTTTTTTTAACTTTCCATGTTTTTCACTACCTTCTTTTTTCTTTAGACATTTCTTGTACATATTTGTACTACACTATTCATAACATTTTCCTGAGTTCCTCTATTTCTCCTTTTACATTTATTTCTCTCATTACATTACCATCTTCCCTTACTAATCTGCTTAAGTAACTTGATTCTTCTCTTTCCCCTACAAAAATATATTTGCATATATAACAATTCTTGTATTTATTCTTGATTTATTTCATACAATTATTTTTCTTTGTCAGAGTACTTTCTATCATTATGTTCTAAATCTTCCAATGTGTTGTTTTATATTTTTCTTTCTCTACTTTTCTCACATATTTCTACTGTAAAAAAACTTTTTCCCCTTAAATATCCACCATTCAGACAAATGCTTATAAAATGTTCTTGTAGTAACATGATCTCTACATAACTATTAGTACTCTCTTTCCTATTACATTCATGCCTTCTCATTTATCCTTTTTTCTCTTTTGCCTATTTTTATACATTCCTCATTTTCGTTTATTTCTAGCCATACTGCAAGATGATCAGAAAATCCTATTTCAACTATTTCCCCTTCTCCTATAACTAAACCTTCTGACACTATAAAATAACCTAGTTTAGTTCTTTACATAACCCTTTTGTGTTCTAAAGTTTTAACTTGCCACATCTTATAACTTCTAATATTTTTATAGGTTCATAGGTTGGTAGTGGGCTATCTGCCTGAAGGCATATATTAGCCCAGCCACGTGCGGTATTCACCGCCCCTTTAGCAGTTCCCCAGACCCTTGTACTAGCAGCTAGTACCCTTGGCCCCTATCTAGTAGTGCTGTTGGTGTGATCCCGGTGTGAGCTTTCCATCCACTCATCAAGGTTCCTCTTGAAGAGTGATAGTGAGGGGCTCTGTCTTATGTAGATCGGGACCCTGTTCTATAGTAAGGGAAGTCTCTGCGAAGGGAATCTATCCCTCCAGCATGTTCTATTCATTGTTGTGTTATATCATTTCCTTTCTTTTTACGCTTGCTTCTTAAATCACAGTTAAAGTCTCCTATTATTATAATATTCATATTTATCACTACAGTCTGATTAAATAAGCTTTCCCTTTTTTACAGCTAGTACAAGCATATAATGCTATAATTCTAGATACCTATTCTTTCCATTTTAAATCTACAATGGTTAATCTTCCTATTTTTGCTAAAGGTACATCTAATATCTTTACTGTATTTCTACAGAATATGGTTATTCAAGAACAGTTCCCATTTCTCAAATTCTAGATCATCTTTCTTCCCCATAGTTTCACTGTTTGTAATCTTTCTTTATTTGTTAGGTGAGAATCAAACACTGTACCTTGTGTCTGTGAGTCAAACACCTTAACCATTATACTAAACCCCAATCTTTAATTGTATACATTTCTCATCCATTTCCTCTCTTTTTTTTTTCTTTTGTACTGATCCCTTTAAATGTTCTTTTTCTGTCTCTTACCCTTTTACCAAATCCCAGTTTATGTCTTCATCACTTATTTCAGATCTTTCTTTTATGTCATCTATTTTTCTCATATAATTTTTCTTCTATGTCTACTACTTCTAACATTTCTTCTTTGTTAATTTTCTTCTCTTTTTCCTTACAGTTATTTTTTATATTTGCAACCCATCCATAAAGGTCCAATTTTTGTTACATTTATAACATTTCATTAAACATTCTTTTTCACCAGGTCCCCAATTTCCCCACAGATACATTTTCTTTTTGTTACAGCTACTTATCAAATGTCCTTTTCCACAAAAAAAAAAAAAAAGATTTGGGTTGTCCTCGTATTTTACAACACCCCTACTTCCCTCCACATTTATCATGCATGGTATATATAGAATTTATTTCTCTTTCCATTTTTAACACAATATTATAAACCCCAGTCACCATTCCATAAACCACTTGTGTCAAACGTTTGCAATGCCCACTACTTGTTTACATAAAGCTTTCAAATGCTTTTTTAAAGTCTCTCTTTCTATCTCTGTTCAAAATTTTACATGAATCTTTTTTGTTTCCCTGTTAAGTTTTTATCACAAAGATTCCACGGGTAACAGACTTTCCTTTTTTCATATTCACCATGAAAAATTTCCATTGAAAAACAGTCAAATATGTCACAAAATGTTTCTTTGTTAATAAGAATAAATGCTCTTACCTCATGTGCTTTTACACCTAAAGGAGGTATTAAATTGCCTCATACTTCATACCTATTTCTTTGTCTTCTTTACTTTGAATTCTCATCACATACTTCCACTTTTCATTTTTTTTCTGCCTTCTTTTATTCTACCCTGCTTTTGCCTTCTTTTACTTTCTCTGCATATGTTTTATTTCCTATCTCACCACTATTCTTAAGTATCGTCTCTATGTTCTTCTTTTGTGTTTTTCTCCCTATGTCCGCCTAGGAAACATCTCCTTCACTTTCTGGCTCACTCTCCACCTCATTTCTTTAAGTAAATCATCCTGCAACCCTCCCGACTGCAGGATTGCAATTATACATCACTTGTTGACTCATCTCCATCAAACAGGTTTCTTTGAAACATTTCCTAAGAATCTTGCACACATTCTGTGATCTCAATATTTGCTTTCTCCATTTCTTTCACTACTCCATCATCTCATTCTCTCTACATCTGCCTTCCCGTTTCTCCAGGCTGCCTCTGTGTCTGGAATGAAAATAGGAAGTGCTCCTCCAAAACGGGTCCCACAAACAACAGTGATGAGTAGGGGAAGCTCCCCAGTGCCCTAGCCAAATTTCCCAAGTAGTAGAAATACCACCTCAGGTCTCCCCAATCAACAAAGGATTCAATGATTCTCTTTACATAGGCCTAGAAATTCAGTCACGTTATTCAATAGAAAGGAATGTTTCAGTAACCTTCAGTCAAGATGCTGATAAAATGTGCTAACAGAATGTGTGTGTGTACAAAGAGGCTTGGGAACCAAGGTTTAAAAGGTGTATAGAACTTGTAGAAAAGCTACAAGGTTTTGGTATTATTAGAAGAGGCCCTTCAGACACAGAAGTGAGTCAGTTTGTCCAGACTGATGAGCAGAAAGTCATGGCAGTACAGTCCACAGAGGTTTGGTACAGAAACTCGAAAGTGAGTGCAGAAGTCCGGTCAAATATTCAACATACCAGATTATTAATTACATTATTTAGGAGAAAAGGAATAATTCTGAGTACAATGAGTGCAGAAGCTATGGACATTATAATTCACTCTATTTCAGTTTATCAACACTGTTACTGGAAACTGAAAGATTTGATTCAGATATTATTGGCATCTACCTCCACTGTACATAATAAAACACTCTTAACCCAACTTTTATTCTGAAAGATACAAGAAGATTTGGTGCACAAAGAAGAGACTGGCACTTGTTCAGACAAGTTCTGGGTAATTAAAAGATAAAGACATTCATTCCAGCCTCATTCCGTTTTTTTCCAGTTCATTGCAGTTTTCTACAGTCCTTTCAATTCTTACAAAAAAAGTTTAAAACAGAATGAATGAATAGTACAATGGTAGGCTGGATTTGAGTGTTCCAAATTAAAAAAAAAACTGATTGCAGGTTTCAAAATGAAAGAAGTGTCCCATTTGCTACAAAACCAAGGGTAGCAAAAACTTAAAT
Organism: Protopterus annectens; assembly: GCF_019279795.1. Taxonomy (NCBI): domain Eukaryota; kingdom Metazoa; phylum Chordata; order Ceratodontiformes; family Protopteridae; genus Protopterus; species Protopterus annectens. Next base: position 1,139,085,182 of record NC_056737.1, read on the forward strand.
CTAAAAGTGAGTTAAGGCAGCAAATGTATAAACAGAAAAAGTTCAGCATAATGCACTGTCCAAGACAGCAACCATAGTGATTCATCCCATAAAGTTTTAGAACAAAACATTGACATCATCTCTGGAACACATTAGAAAAACATCCCTAGAAACTCGGCCTAAAGAAAACTCAGATTGCAACTCTCAGATGTAGATCATCTCTGATTCTTAAAAAAAACGTTGTAGAACACTGCCATAAATAAGTGCTATATTTCTAAAATGCAATCGACAAGTCACTACACTGCCAAAGTAATGCAGTGTTACAGTGTGTCTAAAATGTATCAAACACACTAAAGCAACAAATGGAGAGACATGAAATGCTAGAAACTCAAAACAGCTAGTTACTAGACCACAGAATGATGACCACTGCTGCAGTAGCAATATCAACTGGCTGTGAAACTCCAAAAATATTTAACATACCAAATTTCAACCATAAAAGCAGCACTCGTGGAGAGATGCAGTGGGATGAAAACCACAGTCCACCATTTCATCAAGTCAGAGAGAACTGTTGGTGGAAGCCTCAGTACTACAGCTGTGCCTGACAGACAACCACTTATGAAAGAAAAACAGCAGTTTTGATCTCAAAAGTGAGTACAGACTCGGATGTTCATTTACTATACCCCTGTATGGCACGGATGCATCTATTGGCCCACTTTTTCACTGCTGTCCTATTTCAGCACAACAAAGTCTTTGCGCAGAGAAAATATTGATACACACGAGTGACCAACATGGCAATAAGAACAACCACAAAGTGATCTAAAACATACCAGATATGTTCCAGTTTATCATACCACATACAAGATGAGCTATAGAACATGCTTGAAGGTAGGCATATCTTGCAAACTTAGTATCATGCAGTGGATTAGGCCACAGTGATATTGTCCGTGTTAACTGCACACATCAGTCTTCCCCCACTGGCTATTTTCAAGACCATGCATACAAAAGCAGTACATAATACTCATCCATGACCAGAACACATTGCCACAACATATGCTTGACAATTTGTTGCGTGTACCCATGTACACACACCACAGACAAATAGATGCAGCAAACACACTAGTACACCCACTTCCAGGTCATATGACATATACTACAGAGGCTCCAAAACTGTGTGTGTGTGTATGTGTGTGAAGGCGTCCGGTATCATAGCCCATCATATTAAGGATGCCGAGCACCTTATGTCGCACTTCATTCTTCATGCTGTTCATTCTCTTACAACACAAAGATGCATGATATCCATATCCCCCGCCCAAAAAAAAAAAAAATTTAAAAAATGACATCTGTGGTCACCTGTGAGCACCATCTGTTCCTCTCTTCCCTACATCCTCACATCCTGTAAGGAGGACACCACATTTATTTTTGTAAGTTACTCAGGGTGACATGTTTCTCTTCCATTACTAAGGTCATATTCCCCCTCCTACCCTACTTATGACTGACCTAAACATAGGCATACAGACACAATACAGTAGCATACTAATGGCTACAAAATAAAGGGAAGTACTCATGTAATATGTACAAACTACTCACACAGTGCCCACAGCAACACACGAGTGCCAGCAGATGTTTTAGTACAACAAAAGTATGGCATAAATTTCAGCTTCCCCAAACATCACAAAATGTAGGCAGAAAGTCCATCCTGTGTTTGTTTTCCGTAAAGCAATTCAGTGTACTTTGTAATACAGCAGCAGATGTTGAATGCATGACAAATGTGTCAATTAATTGCTTTGCATCAAACATGCCTTAAATGAACTGACACAATATTACACACTACGTGCCACATACAAAAAACAGTCATACTATACCTGTACTCAAATAGACTGTGTGTGCCTATACTGCTCCTACCCCCATGCAAATGCAGCAACCACCCCGACTGTCACTCGGCATATTGCTTTCATTGCTGTACGTGCACATCATGTCCTTATGTGATGCAACTTACTATTGTTCACAAGATCTTACATCATCCCACAGACACTCCCATACTCTGTAACCTTATCAGCCCATATAAAAATCTTACAACCCTACGATCAGCAAATAGGGCACTAGCTGCTACCTTAAAATCCAACAACAAATCTGTAGATTGCCCGTTTACTAATGTTGTTGGTAATACTTGGAACAAACTTCCAAGTGAGCTAGCATCCCTTTCATCTACCCCAATTTTCAAGAAGCAACTAAAAATCTTACTAAAATCCCAATGGCTATGCCCATGTGCAAATCCTGACTGACACTTTCTCCTCCTGCATGACCAACCCTTATTGTCTAGAACAGCTATTTTCAGTTGCTTTGTTATTCTATATTGATTTCTACACTTCCTATGGTACCTTTATGGGAAAAAAAAGTATTAATTATTTACCTGAAAACTTTTACTCTGCACTGTTTCTTCATTTGAATCACCAGCCATTTCTGGTATGCTCTGTCACAGCACTGTGTAACTGAGTAATTGATCTATATATAACATGTTTTTAGCTATGTCAGATAATGACTATATTGTTAATAGCCACAGTTAATTCGCTTTGTAATTGTTTTTAATGTATGGAGCTTTTCTCCCTGGGCCTCCGCTGAAAATGGACATACATCCAGTCGGAGTATCCCGGTCAACAAATGTAAAATAAAAATAAAATAAATAAAGATGTGCACTGCTGTTCAATGTACTGTTAAATGTTCACAACACTTGAAAGCATTCTTGTTAGTGTAATCAGATGCTGAAGGAGTCTGATATAACCTGATGAAAGCTCTAAATCTGTGGTTGTAACAAAATCTTGGAACAACACCGAGTGGCTCCAGGTTACATCTTTCCAGCTTTCATATCTTTTATTGTGAATTTTTGGGGGTTCCTGGTTTGTGTACTGTAAAATGTTATGACAATGACTGCACCTGTGTTCAGCACACACTGTAATGGCTGGAAGGTGAATACCTGCTACTTCTGAGAGAAGTAGAGTAGGCAATTACACAGGTAAGGCACTGCGAACTTCAATACATACCAGATTTCACACAGTACCGGTTGTAATTTCACTTGAAGTAATACATGGATACATTAGAAAGTTATATGGGAGAGGGCTTGGGTCTGTGCACAGAGGAAAAAAACATTGACTAGAACCCAGACAATCAGAGTTCACTTGACAGCTTGGCCATTGTAAGAGCCAAGCACGTGGAAACTAAAGTAGCAATCAATGCTAACGCATCTTTCGTGGGGGTTGGTATGGATGGTTCCAAGTTAGATAATCACTACCTTGCAAGTGGAGGCTTGATCATCACCAAGAACAGGGATATGAGCTTAGCACTGCCAAGTCGGTGATGGTAATATTCTTTATAACATAGGTGATGGCAAGTATGCGCATGTAGAAGGCAAATAGTACCAAAGCCGTGATAGAAGCACTCATGTCAGCAACCTGTTGGAAGGAAGGTTAGGGCCCATTAGAAATGTTCTGGTTTTCCATGCTAATGACAACTTCCTGGGAACAGCCCCTTGACAGCCTGCAAACAGTAGCAGCAGCGGTTTTGGCAGAGATGGGACTGCTGGTGATAGAGGCCCTCCCCTGTGCATCACTTGGGCTGCTTGTCCAGATCGTCTGGAAAGGGACAAATTCACCACCTTAACAGGTACAAGCAAGCAAAATCTGAAGGTAATGCTACTCAATGCTAGAAGTCTAAACCTCAAAATGCATTCATTTGATGCACTCCTTAAAATGGAGAACACCGACATCTGTGCAGTGACAGAGACTTAGTTCAAGGCTCCAGAAAGCACCCCTGCATTACCAGGATATAATTCATACCACACCTTTCGGCTACCTAACCTGGACCGAATCAATAAAGGCGGAGGCGTGTCCATATTCATTAAGATATCCACAACTCCAGGCTAGTTGCTTAGCGTAATGCATCCAAGATTATCCAAGTGCAACTAACTCTGGGCAAGACCGCAATCCAAATTGTAACTTGCTACAGATCCCCCACCATGCCCCAGGATTCCCACTCCTCATTTCTTGATACACTGGAAAATATTAGGGTACAACCCAACACCCTAACAATGGGCAATTTCAACTACCCCACCATTAACTGGGAAAACTACTCATGTACCAACTCTTTTGCTCAACGTTTTCTGGAATTCATAAATTCCAATGCCTTGGATCAACTTATCCACACCCCCACCAGGGGAAGCAATATCCTAGACCTGGTCATTACCAACATGGGTGACTGGTGTTCTACACAGGTCAATTCCTCGTTGGTCAGATCCGACCACAAGCTAATCACCCTAGACATCCACATCCTGCCCCCACCCACCATTAGGGAAACCACCGTAAAAGATTTCTCCAAAGCCAACTTCACATTTCTTAAGACAGAAGTGACAAACTTCACGACACCCATGCAGACAGACAATAGAGGTACGACTGCTGAATCTTACACAAATGCACTTTATAAGCACTTACACTAGTGCATGGATTGTGCTATCCCTAACAGAACCAAGATGCTATCCTCCAAAAAAAGGAATCTAATCTGGTGGTCCCCTGCCATAAGCAAACTCTGCAACAGAAGAAAGAAACTGTTGCAAAAAAGAGTAAAATCCTATGATTGGAGGAACTCCCTGGTCAGCCTCAGTAAGAAGCTGAAATCCCTCATAAAATCCTCCGAAGCTAGTTACGAAAACAAAATCCCCACTGATTCTAAAGACAACCACAAAGCATTCTATAGCTATGTCAAGAATCTCAATGGCAACACTCAGATCTGCTCTGCACAATGGCACTAAATATACAGAACCAACAGATATTGCCAACATCCTAGCAGATAGGTTCAGTGCTAACTTTACCCCCCTCTCAAGAATTTGAAGTTCTTGTAATCACGGCTGCACAGGTAAAAACCACACTCTCCAAAGTCAAGAACACAGCATCCATGTGACAACATCCCAGGCTGCGTTCTACATGAACTACAGAATGAACTGGCACCCCACCTAAGCACCATATTCAGTCATAGCCTCACCTCAGGCTTTGTGCCCACTGAATGGCGCACAGTGATGGTTATACCACTCCACAAAGGTGGAGCCACCACGGACCCAGGGAACTACTGCCCCATTAGCCTAACGGGCCTGGTCTGCAAGGCCATGGAACGTATCATCATGGATCTTATACACAAAGACAATGGTAATCTCCAAACTCTGGACCCCACCCAGTTCGGGTTTGTAAAAGGCAGATCATGTCCCCAAAACCTGACAAGACTTCTTTGAAGCAGTCACCAAAGCCGTAGACGGGGGTAAGGTGGTTCACACATCCTATCTAGATCTCGCCAAGGCTTTTGACACCATCCCCCACTCTGGAATTATAGATAAACTCACTAAACTAGGTATAAATCTCTATGTCACAAGATGGGTTGCCAACTGGCTCACTGACAGAACCCACACTGTAAAAGTAGCAGACTCCAAATCTGACTTCAGACCAGTGACAAGTGGAGTACCACAGGGTTTAGTTCTGGGTCCTTTCCTGTTTGGTATCTACTTTTCTGAAGTACAGGCTAACACAGAAGGTCTTTGGCTAACGAAGTTCGCAGATGACAGCAAACTAGGAGCCATAATCGAAACTCCTAATGATGTGGACATCCTACAAAAGGGCCTCATGGAGACAGATGCCTGGTGTCAAAGCCATGGCCTCAAGCTCAATGCCAAAAAGTGCATTGTCATCCTCTTTGGTAAAAACTCTGTACCCATGAGCTACCACATAGGTGGTAGTCTACTTAACACCAGAAGTGTGATAAGAGACCTTGGGACACAGGTGGACAGTAATCTCTCCTTTGATAATCACATTGCTACATTAGTCAGGAAATCTTTCTACGTGGCACACCTCATCACAAAAGGTTTCTCATCCAGGAAAAAAGAGGTCACTGTTCCCCTCTACTCGTCACTCATTAGACCCATTATAGAGTACAACGTCTGTTTTGGTATGTACCTCACAAGACATCTACACCAACTGGAAAGGCCACAGAAATACCTCACAAAGAGGATTACCGGCCTCAAACAGATGCCCTACGCAGACAGTCTCAAAAAACTCCAGCTTTACTCTGTCGCATATCACCTACTCAGAGGCGATCTCTGCCTAACATACAAAGCTATATCAAACCCAGAGCTGTTGGACATGCTCCACTTAAAGAAATGCCAATCCCTCCCAGCTACATGCTCTACAGACCTAAACCTTGTCATTACAATAAACAGAATGTGCTGGAGGGATAGATTCCTGCCCCAGAGACTTCCCATACTCTGGAACAAACTACCTATCTATATCAAAGCTCCTCATTAGCATTCTTCAAGAAAAATCTTGACAATTGGATGGGAAATAGGAAATTCACCCTGGGGATCACCTCTGTGGCTCTGCTCGACAGGGGCACAGGAAAATAATTTTCTTGGGTGGCGAAAGCCAGGGTACCTTTTTAGCTAGGCTTATATAGGCCCTAGGGCCAATAGCCTAGTACCTACATATGAACCTACGACTGTCTGTAGGAAGGCTGATAGTACACAGATACTAGAGGCAAGCACAGCGTTCATGCCTGCCTGGTTGACAGCTTTCACCCAAGCCTTGCCCCTCCTATGCAAAGTGTTGTTTATTTTCATTTTTTAAATTCATTAAATGTCAGCCATTTGTGGTCGATGTAGTGGTTCAGCAATTGCAGATTCTGCATTTAAATTTCCTTAAAATGTAATGCCATACAATCATCTCACTCATTTTTGTTAAATATTTAGGGACTCAAATCTCCAAAAAATGTGTCTATTTTAGTAAATCATGACTCTTTTTTTTCCCTTACCCTGGCAATCAATTTTCTATTTTATTCTTTTAGGTTTTATTTGGTACGCATAACAGGCAGAACATTCTAGGACAGATCTGAAAAGCAGCTTACAGAAAGGCAATATAAATTCCTTTTCTCCTAACATTATGGATCTAAGAATAGAGTCTACAATTTTATTAGCTTCATGAATGATTCCAATGGAGTGAAAATAAAAAAAATAATGTTTATTATTGAACACCAAGACTCTATGGTAAAAATCACAATACCCAAGCTGAATAATTAGCACATGCATGTTCAATGCTATAAATGAAACACAATACACTTCTTAAAATCAATAGGTAGTCAGTAAATTATAATAATTTGAATTATGTTACACAACTTAAGGCTTCTAGGAAAGAAAGGTCAGTAATTGAGCTAAATGAAACACATTTTTGTCAGTAATATTAAGACTACATGTGAAAAACTATGGTAAGGACGCTAAACAAAACAGATCATGAAACAATACATTTGTTGTCTACTATACAGACAACAGTTTCTACACAGTATCTTCACAAACTCTTTTGTCACTCAAGGTTACTACCTTGCAGAGCAGTACAATATGACATTTTTGATAAATGTCAAGTAATACAGCAACAAGCGGACCACCATCAAGGGCTACGTTAATGGAAATAAAAATGCAGCTCTTTAAGCGGGATCTGTTTTTTTCTTTTCTTCTTTCTGCGTTGATGAGTATTTACCAATCATAGATTTGTATAACTGTTTCCCAGAGGCTCTTTCATTGATCATGTGACAATCTTATGAACTGCAGGTGATGGATGTGCAAGTACAAACATTCTTTTCTCGATGTTGACTCGCAAACAGAAATTTAAATAATGAATGCTCAGGAGTTCAGTAATTTGCATTTCTCATAGAATAATATAAATGTACCTTAGTGGAAATTTAAAAGCATACTGCTGTATCTTTACACTGACAGCTGGGATAGTCTACAGCGATCTCAGGACTGGATATGTTTAAAGGAAAAGGCTTGGCACAAACTCACTTCTTAGGACGATGCTTAAATATTCCCATTTCTGAAAACTAAATGAAAGTTACAAAATTAATTCTTAATGTGATGTAGTGAAGAGATAGTAAAGCAATGTGTGGTATATAAAAGATTAATTCAGACATTTCCCTGTTTAATTTCTCATTCTACAATAGTCTGGGTATTTTTCAGGATATTAAACTAATGTTACTAAATGAAGGCCCTTTGCACTAGTTTTCAGCTCTTGGTATCCTTAAAGGACATCTACCCCTTCTTATGGGCTCACGATTCCTTTCCATATTTGCGAATCATCCTTTTCCCTGAAGTATAAGCACTTTTTTGCATGCTGGGCAAATCTGCTGTTAATATTTTCAGCACAGAGGGGTGAGCCTTGGCAAGTTTATTTTGCAATAAGTTCTTTATAACCACATAGGATATTCCAGTTGACCCTCTAAATGTCTTACCTCTGTGGAAAGCCACACAGATACTAACATTTCTGCAGACAGGTAAAAAGACAACAGCAACTTGGTGAAACTAATTCAGACAGTTCTGAATGGTAGCTTGAGGGGTTCCTGACCTTCAGCTCTGTCATAAAGATGCTGAAAGTTGAGGGAGTTGTTCTTCTCTATCCAACATAAGATTTGAAATGGAAGCCTTTTGTTACCTGTAAGATTTTGGAGGAAATGCGACACATTTTATACATGGCAAATCAAATCTTAGTTTGAGGTATGTTAAACCGACAGACAGTACACATATGATTCTTAAATATGGCCAGTGATCATGCAATGCATTTGATTTACAAGGCCATCTTTTGGACTTTCTCCCTACAAGATCCAAGTGTTTGTTGGGTGATGATCCATTTGGGATAATGTTATTACTGCGTGATAAGCCCACACTGGAAGCACAGAACAGGTTGTGTCATTAGATGCAGTATGTGTGGACTTGCTGCATGGGATTAATTCAGGTTTCAGGTTTCTTCAACTAAAAGACATGTTCTTGGGTTTAAAGTGAGTCAGTGTCCCCCAACATCAATAACCATATTTGGGCGGTAAAATTACTGGATGTGATGAAGACTTAAGGTCCGAAGGCATGTGTACTTCGTAGATTCTACAAGGAGAGAGAGAGGTATTCCCAGGCTACTGTGAAAAAACTTTGGAAACTCTTTTGCAAGGACAATGCTTATGCTGTGGTTAATGCTGAGATATGCTGTCAAGTCTCTCACAAAGGGTCAGACGAAGTACTAGGCTAGCTGCCTTTGTAGGACATTTTAAGCCTAACCAGTTTCCCTTTTGGTGCTTGAATTAACCTCTCCCACTTATTGTCAGACTGGCCTTACCCATCCCATGGTTGATAATTACACATTAACACTAACGAGAATAAATGGGATCATACCATAGACAATTTGAAGGGATCCATGCATGCAGTAAAACATTCAGGAGTTGCCTCTGTCCATTAGTAGTACAGGGGACAGTCCTGAAATACAGTTTATGTTCCCAATTCATAGATCCAGGTTGAATTTGAATACGGACAGGGACAAACCTTGTTTTACATGGATGAGAAATGTGTTCCTTAGTATTCTCTGCGAGATACGCATGTCTCTCCAAACCACTCTTTTCATGTTGCAAAAGAGGTTTAGATTCCTAGACTGTGTATTTCTGATGCCATTCGACCTGCTGATATGCAGTAAATCCATCAGTACTGGGTCAGAGAATGCTTTATATGCTAGACACAGGTCACCTGCTAGCATTATGTACAATACAGGGGTATGGTGACTGGGTTTTCAGTCAGTCTGTGAAGGATATGTTGTTTAGATCTTGCATCCTTTTAGTAAGGTATTCCTATGGGTGTTCCACTTGTTGCATGTGTCTGGACAGATACAAGCCAAAGGGTGCATTATACTTAATGACTGCAATAATGAGGGCTGAGTAAAGGGGGACAATGACATCCAAAGAGCTAGACGCAACCCCATTGTTTATTAGCAGTGCAAAGCCTTTCTTACAACAGTGGACACATGTTGGTCAAAAGTTAGTCCACATAAGTTCCCAAATCCAGAACAGATGGGTCAGCTCTTAGGGGGCATGCTCTAAATGTGGAAGTTCCTCAGGGGTAGATGACTTCCCAAAGGATACAATAATGCATTTTTTGGCATTTAGGTTTGGTCCATGATTTTCGCACCAGTTATTTATTTGGGACAAACCTTCTTGCAAGATAGCAAAGTCATTTGAGGATGCAATTACTGCTCCTAGGATGCAGTCCTCTGCAAATGCAGTCAGCCAGATACATATGGGAATGTCATTATAAATACTTTTACACACCTGATAAGCCTGCACGCTGGCATTGCCTTTAGAAATGCTGGTGGACTGACTCCACGTGTTCTAGATTTCTCTACTGTTAGCCAAATAAAAACATACCTTTGTAAGCCTAATGCAACAGCCTTTGGCTGACAAGGATTTGCCTAAACCCAATAAAACTTCTGTTGGGTTGGAATGGGTCCAGAAAGATAAGTTCCAGGAAAGATTTTTATTTTTTAAAATTAGCTAAGTTAACAGCTCATATGGTAATAAGACCAAGAAGAATGCCCAACCAACAGATTTAAGATACAGAAATTTATCCATGGTAGGAGGTCATTAATGAGAAAAAACTGGATGGCAGGTTGGAAATGGGGGAAATATTTACTACTTTTCTTTTTAAAGTTACTATTGTGCACACTGATGTATACTGAAGGACGACTGCTAACAGCAGACAATCAAGCAAATGAGTTTTTTTCAAGGGTATTTCCCTGAGGCAGGAGATGGGGGGTGCACAGCAGGAGTCTGTCTGACTCCTTCTGCTTTAAGTTAGGACAGTTTGCAGCTGATCTAAGGCTTTATAAATATTTCTTTTCATTTTTGCTCCTCTTAGACCAAAGTTACCATGTCATTTTTTCGCACTGCACTTATTATGAAATGGATCCAAGTCTCTTGGTGTAGTCACTCAGTTACAGTTTCTTGGCTGATGTCATTACTTTTTGTTCTCTTGTAACACAAGAATGCACATTTGTATTTTCTGGACTGGTTTATAAAAGTAATAAAACCAATCCACTTAGGCCGCTCTGGTGACAAAGGGAGAAGACCCTGACTATGACCCACCTGACCTGGGTTCAATTAGCAGTTTGGGGGACTGACAGAGTGACAGGGAAGGATGTGCATAACCATCTGAAGGGTGGGAAGGTGGGTCTATTGATGCCCACAGTGAAAATCCCTGGTGGATGTTGGGGACATCACAAGGTGGGTGTGCTTACAATAAGGGTTTAAAGATGAAGATATAGCTGAGCTGCTGTTGTGCAAGCAGGGCGAAATGCTGCACATCTCCTTTGCATGCCCACTCCCCAGGCTACATCATGAATCCTCAATGGGGAGGGGGGATTGAAACAGACCTCCCCCGGATGGATGCAAAGATATGCCAAGCCCCCAAATGCCTTGTTCAGTGACCAGCTCCAGCAATACACTGGATTAAGTCTTAAGGAGTGGGTTAGTAGCTGCTAGACCCAGTACAGGCAGGTATTGGGACAGTTAAATTATGGACGTTGAGGAGGGAGCCAAAAAAAAAAAAAAATATATATATATATATATATATATATATATATATATATATATATATATATATATATAAAATGTGTGTGTGTATAAAAACGAAAAGATTCACTTGAAAAAAAAATCCAAATTGGAAGGGAAATGAGAAGTTACTAACAAGCCTATCATTCTCTGCAGAAACAAGACATCTGTTGATGAGAAACAAAATTCTCCGATACAGTGACTTATGAGCCACAGATGTACACATTAGGGTCTGTATAAATACTTTACTTTTCTTGATATATTTGGATGTTTGCCATCCAAACACTTTACTAAAAAAAAAAAAAAAAAAAAAACAAACAAAAAAAAGGGGAAAGTAAACAAATGAAAGGATGTTGTAATAGAATGAAGTTTTGCACAGTATTACTTAGTTACGTTGTGCCTAATGTGTGCCAGAATGAACTATAGTACGATCTTCTTCTTCTTTCGGCTTTTTCCTGGTTAGGGGTCGCCATAGCGGATCACCTGTCCGCTCATGATTGGCAGTGGAGTTTTACGGTGTCGAGTTGCCAGCCCGGTGCCCAACCTTCCACAGAAGGCACACACACGCAATCACACCTAGGGCCAATTTAGAGTGTCCAGTCCACCTACAGCATGTCTTTGGGATGTGGGAGGAAACCAGAGCACCCGGAGGAAACCCACGCGACCACAGGGAGGACATGCAGACTCCACACAGAAGGCACCCCAGCCGAGGATCGAACCGGAGAACCTCTTGTTGTGATGCAGCAAAGCTAACCGCTGCATCACTGCGGCCGCCCAATGAACTATAGTACGATGCAAACACAAAACAACATATTCACAGCAATAAAGTATACACAACATTTCCATCAAATGATGGAGTAATGCGAACTTCAGTGTCACGTGAGTTTGGATTATACTGAAGGTATGGGTTGCAAGAGCTTCTCTTTGCCTCCATGCAGAGAGTGCATCGGCACTTAATATGCTTAATTAGCACACTGAAGTATGTATGCACACATATATACATATTTATATAATTATTTTTGAATAAAAAAATCACCACTCTTTCAAAGATGCAAATACGTCTGTTTTGCTACTTAATCAAGCATAAATCAAAAATAAAAAAGTGTGTGTTTTCTTAAGTATGACACATTTTTTGCTCTATTATATGAACATGGTTTTTAATGATTTACAAGTTTCATGCTGAATAATTCTGTTCCCCAGTGACTCCTGGAAACAATCCGTTGGCTTCCGGAAAAGAATGACTGTATCCACAATGCTACAGAGTGGACAGAGAGCTAAAGGTGCAATGTCCCAAGTATGAAGGCCAATTGTTGAAAACACTGGACTCAGTTATGCAATGCTTTACCACACCTTAACTCCTGGCAATCAGTTAATTAAGGAACTGAAGGGTGATGTGACAACATTGTTATGTTGCACCAGTCAGCCTCATAACCCGAGTATATTTCTATATTCATCAACCAGGTCAGAAATAAAAACTAAAAAAAAAAAAACTGCATCTTCATTTCTCAACACTGACAGTTTCTTTTCTGTAACACTGATTGTAAGGAGGGATTACTGCCCACCTTAACACCTCAAAAACATAGGCAGGTTGGTTACAAAGGAGCAACAGCCACAGCCCACCTCACAAACATATGATGCCCTTGGAGCCTGGTACTTCTGCAGTCCCACAGTCACTGTTTACAATACACACATCCCAAGTCTAGCATTCGTAGGTGTCACCAGTTTGGGTAAAGTGGGGGAGTGTTTATACTGCATCTGCAAAGAGAGAGTGGCTACCACTTACTACATTGCTGGGTTTGACAAAAATATGCATTAGCACTACAGACTGCTAATTCCATTCCATTAGAGCTGAAGGCAGGGAGTGTGACTAAGTAATTATAGAATTATATAAATCTGTTATGGGCTCAGGAAAACATGGTTTGGCAAAAGATTTTTAAATTATAAGTACAGTGCACACAATTTTTTCCAGGTAGATCCTGTGTGCTAGCTGCTTTTATGGGGGGAGAGGCCGGGGATGGGGCATGCAAATGACTTTGGTAACTACCAAATGCAGAACACTTAAGTTACAGCACCAAAAGGAGACACTAGAATTGCAAGACTTTATGTCAGCTTACCTTAGAGTTTGCAGTTAATGTGGTCTCTGTAGTAACATCACCATGAATGATGACGGATAGCATTCAGTCTTACTAAGGTGCAGAACATGGTGATCATAAGTGAAACATGCCAGTGAATGCAAGAAACTGCGCAATACAGTAGACTGATACACAAATGAGATTCTACATAGATAAGCACGGTAAACAAGCAATAATGCGTGAGTGAGTGAAGTGAGGTGGCAGAGGGCCTCTACAACCCTGGAGGGCATTATGGTGCTTACGGAATTGGCTAACTGTTAAAAAGGTTTTTATTTGTTTAACTACTACATACATTTTTTTATATTTCTGACGTAAAATAATTCCCCTGCCAAATGTTTCAAACTAGCTGAAGCACATGTAATTTTTGTTGGAGGAAGTATTTTGCATCCAAAGTATAAGTTATGTAAGTATTTAATTTCTCACACGTCCAGCAGTTTCAGCCAGTACAGTGAGTGGATACACTTCAGATGTCTCAATATGCTCAAATGAACACAGAAAATCATAAAATGAATGGCATTGTAAATCACTGAAGATAAAACTCAGTCAATAATGCCAGACAGAGTTTCTTACTACTTACTGTTTAGGGAATGCATGCCTCTCGACTGCAAAAGATGGTGGCATGATCCGTATCGCGCTCTCATACATATGCATAGACACACTCATACACAGGTGCACACACATTACTTATTTTTTTCATTATTTTTTATTTATTTACATTTTACCCACTAAACAGCAAAACCACGTTTAGTAAGCATAAAACAATGGTGGTTGTTTGCTTATCTTTCTGTCCCTGCTTCATACCAGCTTGATATGCTGCTGTGAATCCAGAGACTTTTTTTTTTTAATTGGGCTTCACCTGTACATTAATACCCTGCCAGTGAAGATGCACAATTCGCTCATTATATGATCTTCATATAGCACATTGTTTCCTGCAATTTAATAGCTCAGTTTTATCGTGTATATGGTTTAAAACAGTAAATTACGCACACAAATGTACCAAAAAGGACTATCTGCTTCAGTACAATTATAAACCAAACTACAGATGTAACAAAGGGTCAACAGCAGCAAAGTTAATTACAAAAGGTCAACAGCAGCAAAGTTAATATACCACTTAACCCAATACAGTTGGGGCAACTGATGAAGGGACAGAAGAATGACCAGAGATATATTTATAGTCTATTTTATGGGAAAATGTAAAAACAATTTTGTCAACATTTTTAATGTAAGGTATGAGTGACACAGACATTGATCGAGGGTGAACAAAGCCAGATGTAGACACTATTTTCGACTGACTTACAAAAAAAGTAAAGTTAACCAACTACATGCCAGAGACTCTTAACCATCTGTCCTCTAGTGACTGGTCTTTTCTCTTCCACCTCCCTGCAGACTAAGCTGTTCTCCAATTCAGCACCATCTTACTTAACATCTTAAACTCTTTAGCACCTCTAGAACAGTTAGCGTCAAATATCACTACTCACCTTGGTTCACCCAGTCTACCCACTCTGTTATCCACAACAGAGACTCTGCCACTGTGCCTGGAAACAATGGATAAAAACAAAATCTCTCACCTACTACAACAAATATAAGGAACTTCGCAACCTGGCCAAGAAAAACATTCACATTCATGAGAAAAACTTTTACCATAGCTGCCTGTCCACAATCTACAAACTCCAAAAAATGTTGGAATTCTATCAACCACATTCTCCGCCCTGGAAACCCTTATACACCCAACCCCTAACCCAATAACACTCTCCAAGAAACTGCAAACACCTTCAAAATACTTACTTTACTGACACCATTAGTAAGCTTATGCCATCCTCTAACCCAACAAATCACTCTCCTCCCACCACCCCCTACCTCAACACTGCCCTTTCTCACTAAATCCTCTCCCCACCTGCTATATTAAAAACCTCCTACTGAAAATAAAAGTGTGTTCCCCTTCTGCTGACAACCTGCCCTCTGTCTTCCTTAAGGCTGCATCCAGCTCCATAGCATATACAGTTTCCATCCTCATCAATCTCTCAGTCTCTGAATCTACTGTCCCAACTCTTTGTAAGAAATTTCACACTGTGACTATTCACAAAGGGGGCAAAACTCTGTTGAACTTTCTAAGTATTGCCTTATTGCCATATTCCCTCCTCTCTCCAAAATTCTTGAGCACTGTCTGCATAAACAACTCGTGGCTTATCTCTGTCAAGAAAATCTCTTCTCCCCTACCCAGCATGGCTTCCGTCCCCATCACAGCACTACAACTGCTCTCATCTGCTTTACTATCTCCCTAGCCAGAGACAATAAGCTAGTGTCCTGCCTATTCCTACATCTCTCGAAAGCCTTTGACACTGTCTTCCAACCTGTCCTACTCTCTAAACTGGCCCAACTTAATCTCTTCCCGACTACTATTTCTTAGTTTGCAAACTACTTCTCTAACAGACAGCAGTCGGTCAGATGGCTCACTACTCTATCACCTTTTCTCCCCATAAAAATGGGTGTTCCCCAAGGCTCTATCCTTGACCCTCTTCTCTTATCTTTACTAACAAGGTACACACATCCTGTCCTCAGTCTTCCTTTATACAGTACGCTGATGACTCCACAATGTCTCTATTGCTGACAATCCTTCTGACTTGTACACACTCACTCAAACCGGATTTAATCTTGCCGAATCTTGGCTTATTAGCAACCAACTAATACTGAACCTCAAAAAGACAAAACTCCTCCTATTTCTACCTAAATGTCTTAACCATCTCAAATCCTCTCTCTCAATCTCTTCTCTCAACGCACAACCATTTCATCTGACTCCCACACAAAGCTCCTAGGAGTACCCGCTGACAACCAACTCAAATTTGTCCTCTATGTACACCATTCTATAAAGAAACCCCACCAAAACCTTGGCCTACTCTACAGACACCGAAGGTTCCTTACTCCTCACTCCAGAATTTCACTTTCCTAGGCTTTTCTCCTACCTAACCGCTTCTACTGCTCTCAAATCCTTACTAACCTACAGTCATCTCTGCTATCTAAACTGGAAACCATATATAACAAAGTTGCTAGATTTGCAGCTAACATGCCACCTAAATCTCACCACTGTCATGCTCTTCACTTAACTGGTTAGAACTTCACAACCACCTCTTACTGACTCAACTACTTATCATCCACTCTATCCTAAACAAACCATCTTCCTGGCCCAGCATAACCTCTCTCATCTCCCTCTATAACCCATTACTCTCCCTTAGGAGCTCTGACCTAGGACTCTTAAATGTTTACAAACCCAAAAAAGTCACTTGGACAAAACCTCTACAGCTACCTTCCAGCACTAAATAGCATGGAATAAGCTTCCTGTGTCCCTTAGAAATATCACCCATGACCATGTTTTCAAGACAGCCCTCAAAAATCACCTAATTACTGCCTGGAAATGTAACTGCAATCACCCTGCTTAATTTTCCTGCAAGTTTTTCCTCCCTCTCTTCTAACCACCCCCCACACACACTTTCCACCTCTTCCTCTCCCTATTACTCACTAACTACTACTTCAGTTCTCCACTTGGTACTACGACGTTTACTATCTGCTTCTCACCACAACCCTGCCAACTGTTACCCCTATACTACAACCCTGCCAACCGTTACCCCTATACTACAACCCTGCCAACCGTTACCCCTATACCACAACCCTGCCAACCGTTACCCCTATACCACAACCCTGCCAACCGTTACCCCTATACTACAACCCTGCCGTTGCCCTATACCACAACCCTGCCAGCGTACCCTATACCACAACCCTGCCAACCATTACCCTATACTACAACCCTGCCAACCGTTATCCCTATACTACAACCCTGCCAACGTTGCCTATACTACAACCCTGCCAACCGTTACCCCTATACTACAACCCTGCCAACCGTTACCCCTATACTACAACCCTGCCAACCGTTACCCCTATACTACAACCCTGCCGTTCCCCTATACCACAACCCTGCAACTGCCCCCTATACTACAACCCTGCCAACCGTTACCCCTATACTACAACCCTGCCAACCGTTACCCCTATACTACAACCCTGCCAACCGTTACCCCTATACTACTTGATACTTTTTACTTCTCTCTCTCTTCAGGTTTACCTCACAGCACAGTATAAAGTTGCAAAGTTTGCCACAAACTCTAAATATCACACACACCACTGTTAACTGCTACTAGAACTAAACTGGCTTGAACTCCCCATACAACTCACCTTTATTCAGCTATCCACCTTGCACAACCTTATTTTCAAGCCTACTGCCTGCCCTGCACTAGCCAGTCTAGTCACACCTTACACACCAAATCGATCACTACGATCAGAAGACAAAAATCTTTTAGCTATCTCAAAACCTACAAGAAAACCAGGTCACTTTCTGTATTCATACTCTGTCTCTGTACTATGGAATTCACTACGTCTAGCTACCAGGTCTATGCCTGACCTAACCCATTTCAAAGCCTCTTTAAAAATTATCTCAAAAATACATGGCTCTGCTCATGCACAAAGCCTGCCTAATGCTCAGCTCTTCCTCTTCTTCCACACTAGCCCCTTTCTCCTCTTCTGTCATACTTCACTCCCTCATAGTCTGCAAGATCCCTAAGGGTCTCCTAACTCCTCCTCTGTTTCTATACCGTATCCTTAAGCTACTGCTCAGACTGTAATGCCTCAATTCTACTTAACTCTCTCAGTACCCTTTCTAAATCACCAACTTTTATGGCTATTATTTTCCTAACTTAAACCAACATTCTGTTTCTTCATGTACTATAACAGTCAGTGTCATACACTGCACTACCTACATACTAATTTTGGACAGTATCTGCTCATAGGCTGTGTTTATGGTAAGAGTGACTATTACTGTCTGTAATGTTTTAACTCTATAGAACTGTCTAGATGTGTAGTATATATTGCAATATCTTGTAACATAATTTATGATTTTTCAGCTTATTTTTGTATAGTATTTCTAATGTCATTTGTATTGTATTGGATTATACTGCATTTGTATTGTACTGTACATGGAGCTTTTCTCCCCAGGCATCTGCTGAAAACGGGTTCTGTAGACCCAAGTCAGACCACCCCGGTACACAAATGTCAAATAAATAAATAAATGTCTACTCTCTCTTTGTTCTTGCTAACCACCTCTGTACTCGCTTCTAATTTCTTCTGCCCTACAAACAGGGTTCTTCTTTAATTACGTTCCAAGTTCCTCTCCTGTTAAAATGGTTCTTTAATTACGTTCCAAGTTCCTCTCTTGTTAAAATGGCTCTTTAATTACGTTCTAAGTTCCTCTCCTATTAAAATGGTATGTATTTTTTTATACTTCTTACGATACTTACTTTTTTTTTCAAAAGAGTACCGTGCATCTTATCATTTGTAAAACTTGTAACCGAAAATTTATTATATTATAGTATTGCTCACAATTTGTTCTTTGGAGCTTTTCTCCCCGGACCTCCACTGAAAAAGGGTGCAAGCTCAGATGGACTAACCCAGTCAACAAATGTCAAACAGATAAAAATAAATAAATAAAGCATGACAGTAAAACATTGGAGGGAAAAATGCAGAAGCTGGTCATAAAGCCTGGAATAGCCCTGATACCAGTTCATAAAAAGGGTCAGAGCAGGAAGTGGGAAGCTACAGTAACATCTAGGATTAGAATGAACACAGTTCAAGATATACATACATACATGCGCACATAATCATACCTTTTCAGAGTAAATAAACAGGAATAAACCTGTCACATTTAGACGATCAAAAACACACACTGGAGTCGGGGCTTAGAAAAAAATCCTTTTATTTATTTTTTTTAAAACACCTTTATTGAATTATCACTTGTGGCATAGACACATTTACAATTATACAAAAGTAATCAAACTGAATTAACAAGTTGATGTTCACAAACATTATACTTCACATATACTGCTATGTATCATATAAGCAACATTACATAAATTATTCAATTCCTGCCCCCCCCCCTTTTAAACAAGGAACATCTTCATTAAACCATCACTTATGACATAAGCAACAATACATTTATATAAATGAAAACAAACCACACTGACACAATTAGTTGCAAGCATTTTATATCACAAACCATACTGACACACTCCCAGTTGCAAACATTATACATCACTTATAACCTACCCAATCATTTTCAGTCATATTACATAGCTCATTTAAGTCCTGCCTTCTTTTAAACCTCATTCCTCCCCAGTATGTATTGTTCCCACAATTCACATTTTTTCCTATGTATTTTGCTCCTACCCTTTTCCAAAGATCTCAGTTCCAGTTGTTTTATCTCTGTTACTATATTCACTACTTCTAATATAGTTGGTTTAGATTTTAATTTCCATTTTCTAGTAATTGCCTTTTTGGCAGCCACCGTAATTAGACACAGTGAGGCCTTACCATGTCTAGGCAATTCCGATTCTGTAGCATAGCTCAGAAAAATCATCTCCCTTGTCACACCAAGCAACAGTGCATTCCGCAGGGAATCAAAGTTCGCTAAACCACTGCACTCCCGGAAAATATGTTCCCAAGTACTTCTTTCTTCCACGTGACACCACCAACATTTGCAGTCTATCTAAGGAAAAATTATCTGAAGTCTACTTGGGGTATAAAAATATGTATATAAACATTTCCAAACAAAAATCCTAAACCTTCTAGAGTTTGTTGAATATTTGGGAGACATACATATATCCTCCCATTGTTTCTTTGTGAATTGCTTATTTAAATCTCTCTTCCCAATCCTTTCTAACCTTCTCCGATTGATTTGTTACAGTTTATCATGCAATACGTTATATGCTCTGCTAATTATTCCTTTTTTAATGGCAGCTTATGTTCTTGATTGTGCTACAGTCTCTACCAGTGCTGGCCTTTCGTTTAGGACCCCCCCCATTTCTTTGCCTATGCTCTGATATCAATTCTTGATAGGAAGGCAATCTCTAACCTGCAGTCCAAATAAATTCTTGGTCACTTTCCACTCCATTACCTTTCCCCCTCTAATTATTTGCTCCAATACCTTGGTTCCTTTGCCAGTTTTCTCCAATAAATTTCAGCCTCCCCTTGCCTATTTGTCTATATCCTTAATTGCAGTCATCCCTATTGGCAGTATTTCTTTTCTCCATTCCTGTCTTGGCTTATTTCTTAGAATACTTTCTGCTACTTTATGGATATAATATTCTGTATATTGTTATCCCCTTAAAGGCCTGTATCCAAAATCCCAGTGTCTCCTTGTTTCTTGAGCTTCCCCCCTATTTTAACATCATCCCTTTCCACTTTGAATCATAGATTTCTGCTTGTGCTATGTATAGGAGCCTTAACTATGTAGCTCTAAAATACCCCTTCAAATTGGGTAATCCCAATCCACCCTGTTCTACTGGAAGAATCATCTTATCCCACTTGACTCTTGCCGTCTTCCCCTCCCAGAAAGGTCCTTCAGCTCTTTATTAATTGCTATCCACAACTTCTCTGGTTGATAAAAATATGCCCGACCATATCCATATAACAAAGCTTCCATTTTCTCAGTTTTTGTATTATCTTTTGTTTGGTCTCTTCCCACATAATCCTTAGGTGCCACACCAGAATAATTTTTAATCCATACTTCTAAATACTTAATTTTATCATGTCCCCAAAAATATGGATATTGCCGAACTAATTCATGTCTGGGTACATAACTGGCCTAGACTAAGTGCATTCACGGTAACGAAATAAATTCAGTGACACAAATTTAAACTACTCTACAACTACAATCAACGAACAGCCTGTAGCAAAATGATGACATCATTCTGCAAAAATAATTACACTAAACTCTTATTGGCAATTCATTACTTAAGCCACTGGACTCCATTGTTTTAAGCAAAAAATATATATACCTTGTTTTGATACACAAGAGAGAAATAACTTTAACCAAAAACAAGTTTACTTTAGGAAATGAAAAGCAAAGAAAATTATAAGCCAAATGGATCAGAATCATGACTATGAAAAAGTGTTCAGCTAATATACTAGTAAAGTACAGTTGTGTACACTTACCATAAATGTAGATGTTCGAGTGTATTCACTGTTGCAGTCATTACATTTGGGTAATCTGCTGGAAGGTTGCCCTCAGTCGGCCTGAATTCCAGTGTCTTGGGTCGTGTGTCGGTTGCTGTCTTCTCTTCCATGACGTCAGGTCGTCAGGGGTATAAAACATGCAGCCGACGGCATTTTCTTTAGTTTTTCTTGCCCCCGATGTCAGGTGCCCCCAAAAAGGTAGCAATATTATATATATAAATATATATATATATATATATATATATATATATATATATATATATACACACATGCATCAATATAAACTTTACCTTCTTCTACAAGCAAATACACCACATAGGTTGTAGAAGATAGAAGGAAAGATAAACTTTAGAATGTCAGGGGGATGGTGGGAGGGTAACCTGGACTGCAACAGTGAATACACTCGAACATCTACACTTATGGTAAGAGTACACAACTGTACTATGTTCTTCGTGTTTCACTGCTGAAGTCATTACATTTGGGTAGAATCCCAAAGCTATGGTTGGGAAGCTAGAGCTAAACAGCATTGGGTGCGGCTATCAGGCCCTGCAGCACTGCAGTGGCAAAGCCTGCCCTGGACTTAGAGTAGAGAGGCAAATGGTAATGCTTGGTAAAGGTGTGAACAGAACTCCAAGTAGCAGTCTCTAGATTGTCTTTGGTTGGTACTCCTCTGAGAAAGGCTGCTGAAGTAGCTGCAGCTCTGGTGGAATGAGACCCAATGCCCTTGGGCACAGGTTTACCATGGTGTAAGTAGCAGAAACAGATGCAGTGGCTTATCCACTTTGAAATTGTCTGCTTTGAAATAGCCTTTCCTTCTGATCCTGCAGCATATGATACTAGCAATTGCTCAGTTTTTCTTAGAGCTTTAGTCCTGCTCAAGTAGAATCTTAGCTGTCTGTGCACATCCAAGGAATGCCGAATTCTCTCCCCTTTGTTCTGCGGATTTGGATAAAAAGTTGGCAGATGAATTGTTTGGTTAAGAGCCACACTGGAAACCACTTTAGGCATAAAAGTAGGATTTGTCCTCAGAGACACCCTGTCTGGGTAAAATATGATAAAAGGCTTTACAGCCATGAGGGCCTGTAGCTCTGAAACTCCTCTTGCTGACGTAATTGCTAGTAGCAGAGCTGTCTTCCATGATAAGAACTTTATGTCAGCGGTAGCAGCTGGTTCAAATGGAAGCAGGGTGAGCTTTTCCAACAAATAACTGAGGTCCCATGCAGGTAATGGTGATCTTCTAGGAGGCCTTAAATTTTTGGCTCCTCTAAGATACTGCTTTAGTAAAGGATGAGAAAAGATTGGTGGCTCTGTATTGTAATGAGCTAAAATGGCAGAGGCATGGATTTTGATTGATGACAAAGATAGGCCTTTGTCAAGCATCTCAGTTATGTATTGTAATATCTGAGGAATATGTGGTTCTGCTGTTATCAGTTCCTTGTGCTTGATTCCAAGCACAGAATCTCTTCCATTTGTCAGCATAAGATTTTCTAGTACTAGGCCTTCTGGCTTCCAAAATGATATCCATCACAGGTTGACTGAGAGGTGTCGTTTGTATGATTACATGATTAGCCATGCTGTCAGGTTCAGAGTCTGTAGTTGATTGTGCGCAGGATCTGATTGTTTTGCTGGGACAGTAATTGTGGTCTTTGAGGCAAGGTCCAAGCTGGGTATTGAGACAAGTTCCTTAGGATTGGGTACCAGTATTGGCGGGGTTAGTCCGGGGCAATTAATATCATCTTTGGCTTCTCTTGTCTGACTTTTAGGAGGACCTTAGGTAGAAGAGGCAGAGGAGGAAAGGCGTAAACTGATAGTTTTTTTCCAACTGAAGGATAGGGCGTCCACTTTCCATGCTTGTCTGTGAAAAGTCCTTGTGTAGAATCTTTTCAATTGATCATTTTGAGGAGAGGCAAATAGATCTATGTCTGGGCTCCCCCATTTCTCTGTTATCATGCTGAAGACTTGTGGATTTAGTTTCCACTCATGAGGATCCATAAGGTTTCTGCTTAAATCGTCTGCCAGTGTGTTTTGCTTTCCTGGCAGGAATTGAGCGTGAAGATGTATTTGGTAGGTCAAAGCTGTGTCCCACAGTGCCATGGCTAATCTGCAAAGGAGGTATGAGTGTGTGCCCCCTTGCTTGTTTATATACCACATGACTGTGGTGCTGTCCGTCTATCAGTAGTGGCCCTGGATGAAGTAAGTCCTTGAAGGCTGTTAGGGCATTTTGAACAGCTAACATCTCTTTCTGGTTGATATGTAGATGCATTTGTTGTGGTGCCCATATGCCCTGAATGCATCTTCCTGCCATGTGGGCCCCCCAAACATAATCTGATGCGTCTGTTGTTAAGGTTTGGCTGGCTGGGGGTAGAGTGAAGGGCTGTCCCATGTTTTGGTGACAGGCCTTTGCCCACCATAGAAACTCCTGTTGCAGGCAGGGAATGAGAGGAATCACTGTTTCAAGACTGTGTGAATGTTGACTCCATAAACTTTCTAGGTACCATTGAAGTTTCCTCATATGCAGTCTTGCATATGGAATTAGTAGGATGCAGGATGCCATGAAGCCCAGAGCCTGCAGAATTTGTCTTGCAGAAGACTGGGTTTTTGTTGCCATCAGTTTGAAGTAAGTAGTCAGTTGCCTTTGTTTGTCTGGCGTGAGGCAAGCCATCTGGGCAGTTGTATTCAAGCTTGCACCCAGGAATGTTATCTTTTGAGAGGGTACCAGTTGTGATTTCTTTTCGTTTATTGTGTACCCTAGGCATGTTAGAAGCCTTTTCACAAACGCCAGGTGTCGAAGAAGAGTGTCCTTGTTCTCTGCTTGAATGAGACAGTCGTCCAAGTAAGGATATATTTGTATACTTCTTTCTCTGCAAAATGCAATTACTGGTGCCAGGCACTTTGTAAAGACCCTGGGTGCAGTAGATAAGCCAAAGTGCAGTGCAGAGAATTGGTAATGCATTAAGCCAGCCTTGAATCTGAGGTATCTTCTGCACGACTTGTCTTATTGGGACATGCAGGTATGCCTCTTTTAGGTCTAAAGTCACCAGCCAAGCATTCTTGCCCACAGCATGGGCAGAAGCTGCTGCAAGGTCAGCATTTTGAATTTTGGAATGTCCAGGTATGTGTTCAAAATTGATTAAATCCAGTATTGGCCGCCAGGTCTTGTCCTTTCTGGGTGCCAAGAACAGTCGAGTAAAAACCTTGTCCTGGTACTGTCTGAATGGCCCCCATATCCATGAGGGACGTAACCTGTTTCTGTGCCTCTGCCCATTGATTTTTTGGCAGATCTGGCCAACCATTTGCCATTGGCAGCATGTGAAAATGGAATCTGTATCCCTGTGATACGATGTTTAGTATCCACTTGTCCTGGGTTATTAACTGCCAATTTTCAGCAAAAAGTGCTAATTTTCCCCCATGGGTGCTGCCAAAAGATAAGTGCTTGGTGTAGGCAGAGGGAAGTCATTGGGATTGCTTTCTGTAGGTTTGCGTCTTATCTCCCCCAGATTTGGAGGTCTTTGCGCCCCATTGCTTTGACCTGTTTGAGTCTTGCACCTGGTATCTGGAACCCTTAGGGTGTCTGGATTTGCCCCTTTGAGCTCTGTCTGACACCAGAAAGGACCAATTTTTTGTAGGCCAGGGTCTACTGAATCTTGGTGGCTGCACTTGTAAGAAGTCTTTAACAGTTTGCATAGATTTAGCTTTGTCTTCCATTTTCTTTAAAACCTCTTCTGCCTTAATACCAAACAGAGAATCATACTGTAAAGGTGCATCTAGCAATTTAGCTTTAACATGATCAGGCAAATTTTGTTCCTTTAACCAGTCATGCCTCCTAATCACAGATCCAGTAACTGCGGCCCTGCAGGAGGCCTCTAAAGAATCAAAACCACATTGCAAAGTATACTTTCCAACTTGTTAAGCTGCATGCAATAATTCCTGCAATTCTTTATTTTCTGCACATTCTGAAATCAATATAATTTCTGTTTCAGTTATCCCATAACATGTTGTTGGTACTTAAGCATATGAAATTGATAGTTTAAGGCCCAGATTGCCAAGGTTGCAGATGTATAAACCTTTTTTCCCCATCTGTCCAGTGCCCTTGAATCTCTGTCAGAGGGGGTAGGATTTTTTGCTGTTAAAGCCTTAACTCCCTTTGGACGCTGTGAAAGAGTTTCAGGATCAGCAGCAGGGTTTCTAAATAAAAATTTATGTGAGTCAGGGACCCTGTGATATCTGTCAGGCTTACTGGGAGCCGGAGGTAAGGAGTCAGGGGTCAAGCTTGACTCCGAAAACACATCATCCACAATGTCTAAAACAGGGGGAATGGCTAAAGGCTTGTGCTGAGGGAGAAGAAGGAAATCCCTCAGCCTCTTTTTTGATTCTGAGAAGTCTTGACTCTCCCAGTAAAAATGCTCCCTCAAAGTATGCAAGGTTTCTCCAAATTAATAATCCTCAGGAGGAGATGCAGATGGAATAGACTCCTCAGCATCAGAATCCTCATGGGGAGGTACAGATAATTCCTGATCAGAAGAGGAATCCGAATAAACAGAAACCTGATCTGAAGATTCATAGTCAGTGTCTTGCCTAGGCCTCTTATCTGGAGGGGGGGTGGGTACCCCTGATCAAGGTAATAAGGTCTTCAGCCATTTTGATCATCTGATTTTTAGGCATGGAGACCTGTGCACATGGCTCAAGCATCAGTTTTTTTAGTTTTAGAAGTTGTTTTTGTCTTTGGTTTTGCAGCTGTCGTCGGTTTGATATACAAATGTTGAGGTCTGAAAACACCCTCAGAAGCCGGTGCCTGCTCAGTGGCTCCGGACCCATCTGAGGGAGATACATCCGTCGGTCCAATACCTTGAGTATCTTGCGGCATGCCGGACTCCACATTGGTGTCGGTAGAGGCCTGCGACTCGAAGGTAGCAGGTATCAGGGGCTGCGAAAGCACCTCACTGAGTACCAGCGAAATGGCAACTGGCTTAGGAGAAGCTTCGTCGTCGGTTTATGATCTCGACTGGCTTTCTCTGTCCTTTTCTTTGCATTTTTTATGTACTCCGGTAGTCGGATTGCTAAACGACGACATTTCTGGGTAATTAAATCTGTTTCCAAAATACTTTGCAAAAATATACTGACGCTTAATAGTGTGTTAGTTAAATCTAGCACAAAACCGACAGCCAGGCACGTTGTGATCAGGGCCTAGGCAAGGAATACAGTATAAATGGAAATCCTTATGAGGTATTTGCTTCCCACAAGTAATACAATTATTAACTTTTTCTGACATCGGTAAAAAGCAAGAAAAAAAAGTTTCCCCAACAGGGTACTTAGCTTTAGTGAAGACTTCGGTTCTGAAACTCAAACTCAAATATTTTAGTAGTCGGCCGACAGGCACTTGCGAAATGCTTCTGCTTTGGGCACCGCGCGGCAAGAAAGACTAAAGAAAATGGCGTTGGCTGCATGTTTTATACCCCTCACGACCTGACGTCATGGAAGAGAAGAGAGCAACCGACGCAGGACCCAAGACTTTGGAATTCAGGCCGACTGAGGGCAACCTGCCAGCAGATTACCCAAATGTAATGACTGCAACAGTGAAACACGAAGAACATCTGTAATGCTTCCAATGTCTCCAATGTGTTCCAAGATTTGTTTTCTGATTGTCCTTAAAGTTTGCCCAGCATAATATTTATCATATAAACATTTAATGACGTAGACCACACCCTCATGATAGTTACAACTGATGCTTTAATTTTATTACCATTAATATTAAAAGGAACCAACCTCTTTTGCCCCATTTTGTACATGTGGTTGGTGTGTCACACCAAAAGTAACCATCACCTAAACAGGTTCATAGGTAGAGCCAATGGTCAAACCGCTGGATGGCTAGTGCTAACATAGATTGACTTTAAAACATTTCATCGAAAACCCAATCGCAGCAAACTGAAACAATCTCTACCTGCTTAAAAGAAAAACATTCCAGGCTAGTGGAATGTGCCAGAATGGACCAAACAGTGAGACAGTATTATGATACGTTATCTTTAGGAAAACTTTCTAATATATCTGCCAGAACATTACCAATATGTAGGACATGCCAATTCACGTTCTAACTAAACTCCTAAATACAAACTGGTATGCAGTGAACAGCTGATTTACTTTATTTCTGGATCAGACATGCAGTAAGTAGAAGGAATGCAGATGGCATATGAAGCCATCTGCACCACTGCAGCCAGCTGCAGGTGGCACAGTGGTTAATGTTGTAACATCACAGCAAGAGGTTCTCTGGTTCGATTCTTGGCTGGGGTGCCATCTGCATCTTGCCATGAAGCCGTCTGCACTACTGCAGCCATCTGTGAGTGGCGCAGTGGTTAATGTTGTCGCATCACAGCAAGAGGTTCTCTGATTAGATTCTTGGCTGGGGTGCCTTTTGTGGAGTCTGCATGCCCTCCCTGCATTCATGTTGAGTTCCTCCAGGTATTCTGGTTTCCTTCCAGTTTTCAAAGACATGCATCTGGAGCATTTCTCTCCAGGCCTCCACTGAAAATAGTCTCTGTCCTAGTCAGACTCTCCTGGTCAACAAATTAAATAATGTGGAATATAGTACAGTTATAAAACAATCCATCAGTTATGCTGTTCTGAGACAGATGACATGCAATGAAATATTTTCTTATCTCCCAGCATGACAGTTACTAATAAAACATTAAAGCAAGAAGTTTTATTAGCAAATGCAAAAAAAGTGTAGACTTACCTTTCACCTTTTCCTTTTGTAATGTTCACCAATTTGTCTATTCCCCCAGTGTCTGCCAGAGCTTTGGCATTTTCCATGTTTTTGCTGGTGACTTCATGCAATGCACAACAGATTGCTGCTACAGTTTCATCAGATAACACATTTGGGCCATTACCACCAGGAAGACGATTGATCAGGTCCCGCATAGCATATTTACCTTAAAAAGCAAATGTGTCAAAGTCAGTTTAAACAAACTTATGTCTTTAACAAATTATTTTATTTTAAATGGATCACAATATGAGGGTTATAAAGAAGACCCCACATAAACTGTACTGCCCTAGAAACAGCCTACGATGAGAGAAGAGGAGGGTTCCACCCTAGAAAAAGTAAGAACAGCACTAAGGAAAATGAAGTCAGGGAAAGCATCAGGCTCAGATGAGGTCACAGCAGATATGACAAAGATGCTGGGTGAGATAGGGGAGAAATAGCTCCTCAGGGTACTAATAGCAGCGTGAAGAGAAAGGCATATCCCAGATGACTGAAGAATAAGCATACCCGTGCCAGTCTACAAGAACAAAGGAGACATCCACAACTGTGGGCAGTACAGAGGCATCCAACTCCTATCACATTGCATGAAAGTTCTGGAGAGGGTGATTGATAAAAGGATACTCAGAGTAGTAGAATGTAAGATGGGAGATCAGCAGTTCGGATTCAGATCAGAATACAGCACAATTGACCCAATGTTTGCAGTGAGACAGATGCTTCAGAAGAAGCTAGAAGCTAGAGATGAGGAGAGTCCAACTGGGCTGACAGACATCGTATAGCTTTCGGAATATGTGTCTCAGGCTGGTATGAGCCTAGCACTTAGCAGTATTTTACCTTCTCCAAGGATGATGCCACAATACGAACAAAAGATGATTGACCAATAAATGGATTAGTTTCTGGTGTCATTCTAAGAGGGTGCAATATTTGTCAACATGGAAGGAGATGGTCAACAGACCACATTGCTTTGCCAGGGATGGTCTGCACCTCTCCTCTCCTCTCTAGGTTTTCGAAATTAGCTAAAACATTGTCTTTCCCCATAGTGCCTTTTTTAGGCAATGCCAAACTAAAAGTACTTCTGACATAGCAAATCAAAACCAAGAAAATCTAAAGGTATTACTGCTCAGTCCTAGGAGCCTAAACAAAAAACTCCATTCCCTGGAAGCTGTCTCTACCCTTGAGAATGCTGATGTCTGTGCGGTCTCAGAGACATGGTTTAAAGCCGCAGACAGCACAACAGTGTAGAGTTATAATGCTTTCCACACAATTAGACCAGCTACTTCACAGACAGGGACTAAAGGTGGTATCTCTATTTACATAAAAAATAAATAAACTTCAAGGCCGGTCAAACAGGACAATGCACTTGAGATACTCCATGTTCAAATCACCAGAGGTAAAATCTAATACCACTTCCTTGCAAGCTATAGGTCCCCCCTCTATGACCCAGGAAACCCATACCATGTATTTAAACACTAACCATCCAACACAATACCATATTCATGGGTGACTAACTACCCCACTATTAACTGGGAATCCTATACAACATCAAACATACATGCACAGAGATTCCTGGATTTTGTAAACACAAACTCCCTGGAACAGATAGTCAATACACCAACCAGGGGTGCAACCATACTGTATCTGGTCCTCACTAACATGGGAGAGTGCTGCACACCCCCTACTGTAATGCCTCTCCTGGTAAGGTCAGACCACAAAATGCTCTACTTTGAAGTAAAAAATAAAACCTGGACCCCCAGCTAAACCAGGAATATTCAGGAACTATTCTAAAGCTAACCTCCTGTTATTAAGTGAGAACCTGGCAAAATTTCAAGCCCCTATAAACCCTGAGAACACTTCTGCCTATGCAGAACTGTTCACAGAAACCCTGTACAAGCATGTTAATAGCTGTATAGAGGCAGGTGTACCCACCAGGAAGTAGTACCAAACTAACTCAAAAAAACAAGCTACCCG
Source organism: Protopterus annectens (assembly GCF_019279795.1). Classification (NCBI taxonomy): domain Eukaryota; kingdom Metazoa; phylum Chordata; order Ceratodontiformes; family Protopteridae; genus Protopterus; species Protopterus annectens. The sequence goes on from NC_056737.1 coordinate 1,139,115,497, forward strand.
GGTGGAATCACAAAATCAATTGGATGTATAACAGAAGGAAGAAAATCATGGCAAAAATTAGGAGGTGCAGCACTCAGCAGGATAAAAGCACTCTAATTAAACTAAACAAACAACTCAGAGGACAAATAAAGTCAACCAAAGCCAAATTTGAGGTACGTTTGGCCTCCCAGGCCAAGGACAACCACAAAGCATTTTTCAGCTATGTCCGCAACCTCAAAGGCAATACACAATTGTGTGTAGAGCTCATTGTAAATGGAGCCAGCTATACTGAGCCAGAAGATATAGCAAAACCTCCCAGCTGATAAATTCAGTTCCAACTTTACTCCTCTCTCCCCCTCAGCCTTCTGTCAGGAAGTATCATCAAATATAACTCCCCCTACTATCACTAGGGAACAGGTCCTTAATGCTCTCTCCAAGACCAAAAACACTGCATCAATGGGCCCAGACAATATCCCATGATGCCGTCTAAATAGCATGAAACATGACCTATCAGGGCCTCTGGAATTACTATTTAACTGTAGCCTGCAAAAATGGCTTTGTGCCTCATGAATGGAGACAGGCAACAGTTATGCCTCTGCACAAAGGTGGGCCATCTACATACACTGGAAACAACAGACCCATAAGTCTCACTAGTCTTATATGTAAAGCCATGGAAAGAATGATCATGGAGTTCATCAACAGCGATATAGTATACCTCCAGACACTGGACCCAGCCAACTCTGGTTTCGTAAAGGGCAGATTATGCCTACTCAACCTGGTAAACTTCTTTGAGAAGGTCACTAAAGCAATGGATGAGGGCAAAATTGTTTACACTGCCTACATTGACCTGGTCAATGCAAATGACACAACACCCCAATCGGGCATTGTTGACAAACTCAAGAGGTTAGGTACAAACCTGTATGTTACGCAGTGCATAGCCAAAGGGCTCAAAGGCAGGACCAAGGAAGTTAGAATAGGGAAGTCCATCTCTACAAAGGGCCATTCACAAGTAGAGTCCCCTCAGGGATCAGTCCTTGGGCTGCTCCTTTTTGGCATTTACTTCTCAGAAGTCATGGCCAAGGTCAGTGGTCTCTGGCTGACTAAATTTAGAAAGGGTTGTAAATTAGGAGCTGTCATTGAATCTCACACCAACACAAATGTTCTCTAGGAGGGGCTGACACAGATAAACAACTGGTGTCAGAATCATGGACTAAAACTAAATGTTAAGAAATACATAAAAATCTCTTTTTGGAAGTCATCCATTCCTGATAACCATCAAATTGACAACACACCCCTTAGAGTTAACTCAGCAGTCTGAGACTTAGGGACACACACAGTAATCTAGCCTTTGATCATCATTTGTCTACAGTGGTGAGAAAATCATTCTATGTTGCACAACTTATAAACAAAGGTATCGCACCTAAGTCCAAGGAAGTCATTGTTCCACTGTATTCAGCATTTATCAGACCTATTGAGTACAATGTCCCCTCTTTGGTATGTGCCTAACCAGGCATATCCAACTAGTCGAACATCCACAGATGTTCCTCACTAAAAGAATACAGGGCATAAGTAATATGTCCTATGCAGACCGCCCCTCAAGGCCCTATCCCTGTATTCTGTCTCCTACAGGCTTTTGAGGGGAGATCTATGCCTGGCATACAAAGCATTGTCAGACCCCACTCTGATGGATCTCCTGCATATCCACAAAACAAACAGTACCAGAATTACCCATTCTAAAGGCTTAAACCTTGCCTGTGATATAAACAGGACCTGCTGGAGAGATAGGTATGTATCCCAGAGACTACCCCAACAGGCTTCCCATCCATGTGAAGCAGAGTTCCTCCGTAATCCAATTCAAGTGCAACTTGGACAATTGGATGGGAAACCGGAAATACATCCCTGGTTTGGCATCTACGTCTCTTATGCAAACATGTAACTTGTAAATGGTTCATCTCCCAGGCCCATGCTTACACTTATCAAGGGTATCAGACCTCATCAGATATTTGAAATGCATGGCTAGGCTTAAAAAGGCCCTTGTGGTCATTAGCCTAGTAAACACTTATGAACCTAGACTTGTAGAAAGCATATGACAAGGTCCCATGAAAGCTGATCTGGGCAGTACTGCAGTGGTTTGAAATCCCAGAAACATTGGTTGAATTAGTGTAGGCTATGTACAAAGACCCAGTGACTCAAGTACAAACAGTGTTTGGCCTCACAGAGGGGTTCCCAGTGGGAGTGGGTGTACACCAGGGTTCAACTCTGAGCCCACTGCTGTTCATACTGGTGATGGACTACATTACCAAACAGATCTGAGGGGATAGATCAACAAAGTTGCTGTATGCAGATGATGTGGCACTACAGGCAGACTCTGAGCTAGAACTTCAGCCAAGGATAGGAAAATTGAATGCAAAACTGAAGTCACATGGGATGAAACTAAGCACAGATAAGACGGTAATGGCAGCAAAGTGGGGAAATCAGAATTTGAAAAAAGAAATAGATGGGAAGACATTTAACAGGTAAACACCTTCAAGTATCTGGGAGAGGTGGTTGAGGAGAAGGGAAGTCTGAATGAAGAGGTCAAAGCTAGAATCAGAGGGGCTGCAGCCAACTGCCAGAGAATGTCAGGTATAGGCTATGACACAAGAATGCCAAGGAAACTGAAAAGTAAGCTGTACAAGACAGTAGTATGACCAGTACTACTGTATGGTACAGAAACCTGTGCAGTAAAGGCAGAACAGTTGAAGAAACTAGAGGTGAAGGAAATTAAGTGCCTGAGAAGGGTGGCATGATGCACACTGTGGGAAAGACGAAGAAATGAGGACATAAGAGCAGTAGCCAAAGTAGCACCAATTGCAGTGATTTGGACACATGCAGAAAAGCAGAAGACAATCAGATGAAGATGATTTGGGACAGAAGGAATAAGGTAAGAGGAAGTGAGGACATCCAGCAAAGAGGTGGATGGATTGTGTGAAAGAAGATCTGCGACAGTCAGTGTTGAAGATGGCAGGAGTGTGGCACCAAATCGAGAGAGCTGGCGACAGCTAACATGATACCCTGACCCCACGTAGAAAGAGATGGGAAAAAGGGGTCTGATGATGATGGTGAATAGGAGGGTTATGTAATGACAATGGACTTCACAAATGAAGGCTAATAAAGAAAGGAAAACTCTCACACTCTAACTTTAACAAGGTACACAAATGTTGCAAAGCATTCATTATTTCATTCTCTAGCTAAAATATTTTCTGGAATGCTTCATTTATATAACTTGCAACATAAAAAGAGCTATCAGTGATGTTTTTATCTAGAAAATAAGAACTTGCCTATCCTTGGGGATTTTGTAAAGAACAGGCTTGAAAGATAAGACAAAATGATGAAAGCCATGAAAAATGCTAAGTTTCTTACATCTGCAAAGATATTAGCTGTTTTTTTTTTCCATAAGGAAATACTCTCAGAAAGAGACCAGAAGTATGCAGCTGAAGGCAAATTGCCAGGGAAATTCTGTATATTCTGCACTGAGTGAAATTTATAAATATTCATCCATGCATCTGAAAAGTTATCCATCTTTTACTTCTCATTGCCGACTACTTTTACATGGAGATGAGCTGTCTGCAGGTGCAAGCAATTAATCTTGAGAGTTCTGAGCATTCTTTGTTGAGAGAAATACAAAATTTAAAGGTACAGTGGCAAGTCGTTCAGTGAAAAATAAAGTTTGAAATTGTGGGAAGTGAATAAGGGATATTAGCCTCCTCAGCAGTCTTAATACTTTAATGCATTTACTAGAATAGTGCACAATTTAATTTTATTTAAAGGTAGCCAAATGCACCTTTTCTTTGGGCTAAAAGTTAAAGCTGTTTTTCACATATGTAAGGAGAACAGAGATAAAGGAATAGAAAGCAATCATGCATTTGGAAACACAGGATATAACATGCACTTTAGCATGGGTAACCTTCATTTTAAATTAGGTTATGCCTGTGGGTAACTGTGGATTTGGGGGAACTGTTCCCATTTAGATGGTTACTGTGGGTGCAACTGTGGATTTGGGGGAACTGTTCCCATTTAGATGGTTAAACTTCTTTTGTTGAATAAGTACATAGTTTTAGTATATTTGTCCTAAGTTAATAATGGATTATTGTGTTCTAAAATGTATTTAGTTTTTTGGGGGGGATTTTCATTACAGCAAAAAGTCTTGAATATGTCATGGGTTCAAATGGAGATGAAAAAGCCAACTGTATAAAAGACAAGCCTGTCAAACATTAATGTCTGCGTGTACGACAAAAGGTAGAAATACACATTCAAAAAAAATGTCATGTACAATTTGTGGAAACAATAGTTTTCTTTTTTATCATAATGGCTACTCTAGCCACATTATGTTGGAATGTAAATAGCTTTACAGGTATAGACAAAAAGAAAAGTATACAGAATCATATTAAGAAATGCAGAGTGCAAACAGACATGCTGCAGGAGAACCATTTGGAAAGAAATGAGCATGTGAATTTGACAAAGAAAGGATTTCTGGATAGATACTCAGCAGAATATCAGGGACAAAGGAAAAAGGAGTAATAATCCTGATTGCTAGAGGGACTCCAACAGTAACAGAAGAGGAAAAAAGTCAATAATGGTAGATTACTGCTAACAGATTAATGCTGGCAGTAAGGGGCTATTAGCAAAGGAGGAGGATTATGCTGCCATGTATTTATATTCTACCCAAAACTAATATTATGGAGCTTAAGAAAAGAAAATGCTGGGAGAAATAATTGGCTTTCAGCAGTGAATATTACTTATAGGTGGGGATTGGAACATGAATTGCAATACTGAGGATGTGTCAAGGAAATCTAGAAGGGAAAGATATAACAAGAGGTTAGGCTTCTGGAGAAATTTATAAAATTAATTGGTATGGAAGGCATGAATTCAGTAGCAGGAACATGGAACAAATTTACATATTATTCCCCGAGGTACAATAACTGGGACAGATGGATGGATAGAAACTATTTCACCGGAATGCGTACATCTGACTGAAAGCTTTGGCATACATCCAATAACTATTTCAGATTATGCATAATAAACACTAGGCTAAAAATGCAGAATAATGAAGTAAAGATGAGACATTGGCCCTTTTCCACTTATCTATTAAAAATAGAAGACTGTAATGAAATGATTTGAGAGTCAAGGAAGACAGACATTTCTTCAAAAGCAACAGTTGGTGAGCAGGATAAAGTAAAAATTGAGTTTAAAAAGAAGGTAAAAATAAAACAGAAAAAGATATGGTTAAGAAGTAATCAGACTTATTTAGAGGAGTTGACAAAAGTTAGAATACTGTAGAATAAAGGGAATCTCAATGAACAAGAAGTAGAGCAAATGATGAGTGCTAAAGTGAAAACAAGGGAGTATTTACATAATATGCACGAGTTCAGAAAGTCTGCTGTTAAGCAACTACGTTTTAATTACAACTGTAGAGCAGAAAACCTTTTAGCACAATGACTTAAGCAACAGACAGTAGAAATAGCTGTCACCAAGGTTAGTAAATCTATGTTGAAAAATAGCCAGAGATCCTATAGAGGTATTAGAGAACAGCACAGTGGTGCAGTGGCAGCATTGTCGCCTCACATCAAGAGGTTCTCTGGTTTGATTCTTGACTGGGGTGCCTTCTGTGTGGAGTCTGCATGTCCTCCCTGCATTTGTGTGGATTTCCTCCTGGTGCTCCGGTTTCCTCCCACATTACAAAGACATTCTCTGGGTGCTCCGGTTTACCCCACGTTACAAAGACATACATCTGGAATGTTTCTCCCCGGCCCTCCACTGAAAATTGGCTTTGTTCCAAGTCAGACTTCCCCAGCTAACAAATGTTAAATAAATAATAAATGTAAGAAAGTCTATGAAGTCACAAAGCAGAGGAATGTGGAAACCAAGAAAGAGCACAAACGGAAATCCTTATGACAGTAGGCTTAATTAAGACAAGATCAGAAGAAGATGAGGGTCAACAACTAATAGTTAAGACAGGAGAAGATGAAACAAAAATGGTGACGTATAAAGAAACGTCATTAGGAATAGATGGTATTCCTGTGGAAGTCTGGAAATTAGGAGGGAAGAAAGTGTAGAAGATCTGGAAGATTTTGTTTAATAGTATTAGTACAGTAATCACCAGCTTCTTGAAAGAAAGATGTGGTGCCTTTATTACCCAAAAAAGGTAGACACACATCAGACCCAGCTTCATATAGATGCATTTTAATTTTTAACCATGATTACAAAGTGATCATGTATATACATAATGTAGCAATGGGGTTTTGTAGAGGGAGGCAAATATTTGATAACATTAATAGAAAAATAATGATTTAGAAGGGAGCATAATGCAAGAAAACTTCTGTTGTTGACGGGTCTTGATGCAGAGAAAGCATTTGACAGAGTAAACTGGGACTTTATTAGTAAGAGAATGGAAGCACTAATTTTGAGGATTTATGAATTATCTGAAGCAAAAATTAAAGTGAGAGGGTTCCTCTCTGACAGATTGTGTTTGATCAGAGAAATCAGGCAGGGGAGTTCTCTTTCTTGTTTGTTAGCTGCTTTATATTTAGAGCCATTGGCTAAGCAAATAATGGACTCAGATATTAAATGATACAACTGGTATGGTAATCAAGAAAAGGTAGCATTATTTACAGACATTTTATATTTGATAAATCCAGAAAAGGACATCTTAGTGTTGTAGAACATTATGAGGCAGTTTCAAGTTCTTCTGGGATATAAAATTAATGAATATAAAAAAAAGGCTATACCCATAAATTATGTAGCCACTCACTAATTGATTTAGCAAAACCTGTATTTATAAGGATATGACAAGATGAAGAATTTAAAAACCATAGATTAAAAATGTTCTGTTATTTGGCAGCTAAAGATATGTGAAAAAAAAATAAAAACATAATACAAAACTGAGAAACTGGAAGCTCATGTTTAAGGGCACCGATAGTAATATACAAGCAAGTAAAAAGTACAGTTTTGTACCTACCATAAAGGTAGATGTTCGAGTGTATTCACTGCTGCAGTCATTACGCTTGGGTTATCCTACCGTCAGGCAGTCCCGCAGTCGGCCAGAGTTCCAAAGTCTTGGTCCGGCGTCGGTTGCTGTCACTTCTTCCCTGACGTCAGTGCGCCAGGGATATAGAAGATGCAGCCGATGCCATTTTCTTCAGTTTTTCTTGCCCCAGATGTCAGGTGCCCCCAAATAGGTAGGCAACATATATTGCTAATGAAATATACATAAAAAATGAAAACAATACCTTCAGTTACAAGCAAATACACCACATAGGTTGTATAGGGTAGAAAGGTATAGATAAGTCCCAGCTAAGAAGAGGGGATGGAGGGAGGGTAACCTGGACTGCAGCAGTGAATACACTCGAACATCTACATTTATGGTAGGTACAAAACTGTACTATGTTCATCGTGTTTCACTGCTGCAGTCATTACACTTGGGTTGAATCCCAAAGCTGAGGTAGGGTGGCTGGGTCTATAAAGTATTCGGGGTGGCTATGAGGCCCTGCAGAACTGCAGTGGCAAAGCCAGCTCTGGATTTAGAGTAAAGAGGCAAGTGGTAATGATTGGTAAATGTGTGCACTGAACTCCAAGTTGCAGCTTCCAAAATGTCCTTGGTAGGTACTCCTCTAAGGTAGGCAGTTGAAGTGGCTGTTGCCTTGGTGGAATGTGACCTAATGTTGCTAGGTACAGTTTTTCCATGCTGTATGTAGCAGAAACAGATACAGTGGCCTATCCACTTTGAAATGGTCTGTTTCAAAATAGCCTTTCCCTGTGATCCTGCAGCATATGCTACAAACAATTGCTCAGTTTTCCTGAAAGCTTTTGTATTGTCCAAGTAGAAGCGTAACTGCCTGTGTATGTCCAATGAGTGCTTTAGTCTTTTCACTTTATTCTGGGGATTTGGATAAAATGTTGGCAAGTGAATAGTTTGGTTAAGAGCCACACTGGATACCACCTTTGGCATAAATGTAGGGTTTGTTCTTAAGGAAACCCTGTCCTGATGAAAAATGATGAAAGGTTCCACTGCCATTAGTGCCTGTAACTCTGAGACTCTTTGTGCTGAGGTTATTGCCAGAAGCAGAGCAGTTTTCCATGACACATATTTTAATTCTGCTGAATTGGATGGCTCAAAAGAAGGTAAAGTTAGTTTTTCCAAGACAAAGTTGAGGTCCCAAGTTGGTGTTGGTGCTTTCCGGGGCGGTCTTATGTTTTTATCCCCTCTGAGGTACTGTCTTAATAATGGATGAGAGAAAATAGGAGGATCCATGTTGTAATGGAGCTGAGATGGTAGAGGCGTGGATCTTAATGGATGAAAAGGATAGGCCTTTGTTCAGCATCTCAGTTAAGTATTGTAATATCTGAGGAATATTTGGAACAAGAGGGTCAAAGCTTTGAGCCTGGTTCCAGGCGCAGAATCTCTTCCACTTTTCTGAATAGGATTTCCTGGTGCTGGGCCTCCTGGCCTCCAAAATGACATCCATAATAGCTTTAGAGAGAGGTGTTGGCTGTTTGACAAAGTAATCTGCCATGCAGCCAGGTTTAAGGTTTTGAGCTGGCTGTGCAGGATCTGACTGTTTTGTTGAGTCAGATGAGGAATTTGAGGTAAAATCCATGCTGGGTCTTGAGCCAAGTTCTTTAAGATTGGGTACCAGTGCTGGCGTGGCCAGTCTGGGGCAATCAGGATAATTTTGGCCTTTCTTGTCTGGCTTTTAGGAGTACCTTTGAAAGGAGAGGCAGTGGTGGGAAGGCATAAACTTTTAGGACTTTCCAGCTGAACGAGAGAGCATCCACTTTCCATGCTTGTGTGTGTAAGCCCTTGTGCTGAATTTCTGTAGTTGGCAGTTCAGAGGGGAGGCAAAAAGATCTATGTCTGGGCACCCCCATTTTGTGTGTTATCATGCTGAATACTTGTGGATTTAATTTCCACTCGTGAGGATCCATGATGTTTCTGCTTAAGTCGTCTGCCAGAGTATTTTTCTTTCCTGGCAGGAATTGTGCTTGCAGATGAACTTGGTAGGTCAGTGCTGTGTTTCACAAAGTCATGGCTTGTCTGCAGAGGGAATAGGAATGAGTGCCCCCTTCCTTGTTTATGTACCACATAACTGTGGTGTTGTCGGTCTTTAGTAATAGTTGTCCTGGATGCAGAAGGTCCTTGAAAGCTGTTAGGGCATTTTGTACAGCTAGCATCTCTTTTTGATTGATGTGAAGATGCATTTGGTCTGCGGCCCACTTGCCCCAAATACATTTTCCTGCCATGTGTGCTCCCCAGACGTAATCCAAAGCATCTGTTGTTAGTGTCTGCCTGGCTGTGGGTAAAGTGAAAGGCTGTCCCTTGTTGTGGTGACATGCCTGTGCCCACCATCGAAACTCCTGTTGTAGGCAGGGAATAAGTGGTATTACTGTTACCAAACTGTGACAGTGTTGAGTCCAAACACTTTTTAGGTACCATTGTAATTTCCTCATATGCAGTCTGGCATATGGTATTAGTAGTATGCAGGACGCCATGAACCCCAAGGCCTGCAGAATTTTTCTTGCAGGGAGTTGGGTTTTTGTTGCCATCACTTGAAAGTACCGAGTCAGTTGTATTTGCTTGTCTGGCATGAGATAAGCCATCTGGGCCGTTGTATTTAAGCTGGAACCCAGGAATATCATCTCTTGTGAGGGCACTAGTTTTGACTTCTTTTCGTTTACTGTGTACTCTAGGCAAATTAGCAGTCTTTTTTACAAACGCCAGATGCTTTAGAAGAATGTCCTTGCTCTCTGCTTGAATAAGACAGTCGTCCAAGTAGGGATAAATTTGAATTCCTTTTTGGCTGCAAAATGCAATTACTGGTGCCAGGCATTTTGTGAAGACCCTGGGTGCAGTAGATAAGCCAAAGGGCAGTGCAGAGAATTGGTAATGCATTGAGCCTGCTATGAATCTGAGGTATCTTATGCAAGATTGTCTAATTGGGACATGCAGGTATGCCTCCTTGAGGTCCAAAGTAACTAGCCAATTCTTCTTGCCCAGCATGGGCAGAAGTTGCTGTAGTGTTAACATTTTGAATTTTGGAACATCCAGGAAAGTATTTAGGATTGACAGGTCCAGTACTGGTCTCCAGGCTTTGTCCTTTCTGGGTACTACGAAAAGTCTTGAGTAAAATCCTTGTCCCTGTTCTTGCTGTGGAACTCTTTGAATAGCCCCATATCCATAAGAGCAGCAATCTGTTTTTGTGCCTCTGCCCATTGGTTTTGTGGCAGGTGTGGCATACCTTTTGATTTTGGAAGCGTGTGGAAGTGGAACATGTAACCCTGAGAAACAATATTCAGCACCCATTGGTCCTGGGTGATCGTGTGCCAATTTTTTGAGCAAAGTGCTAGCTTTCCCCCTAGGGGTGCTGCCAAAAGGTAAGTGCTTGGCATTTGTAGGGGGAAGTCATTGGGACTGTTTCCTATAAGGTTGGGATTTGTCTTCCCCTCCTTTGGGGGCTGAAGCACCCCATTGTTTATGTCTGTAGGAGCCTTGGGGCTGAGATCTGCCTCTTGGGCATCTGTATCTGCCTCTATGGCCTGTCTGACACTGGAAAGGACCAATTTTTTGAAGGCCAGTTTCTGCTAAATCTAGGTGGTTGAACCTGTAAGAAATCTTTCACTGTCTGCATTGATTTTGCTTTATCCTCCATTTTCTTTAACACGTCTTCTGTCTTAACACCAAACAAAGTATCAAGCTGTAGTGGAGCATCCAATAATTTTACTTCATGGTCAGGTAAACTTTGTTCTTTCAACCAAGCATGCCTTTGAATAACAGAGCCTGTAACTGCGGCTCTACAAGAAGCCTCTAATGAATCAAAACCACATTGCAGAGTATGCCTTTCCACTTATTCAACTGCATGCAATAAATCCTGCATTTTCTTACTGTCAGGACTTTCTGAATTTGAAACCATTTTCTGTTTTAACAATGACATGAGGTACTGTTGATATTTAAGCATGTGAAACTGGCAGTTTAAAGCCCTTACAGCTAAAGTAGCAGAAGTGTAAACTTTTTTTCCCCCATCTGTCCAGAGCTCTGGAATCCCTATCCGAAGGGACAGGATTTTTAGCAGTGGAAGCCTCAACCCCTTTAGGACCCTGAGAAATTGTTTCTGGGTCTGCAGCGGGGTTTTTGTAAAGAAATTTATGAGAGTCAGGGACCCTGTAGTACCTGTCTGGCTTGACTGTTGCAGGAGGTAAAGAATCAGGAGACAGACTGGATTCAGAAAAAACATCATCAACAATATCAAGCACAGGGGGGATAGCCAGGGGCCTGTGCTGAGGCAATAAAAGGAAGTCTCTGAGCCTTTTCTTGGATTCTGAATAATCCTGGCTCTCCCAATGGAAATGCTCCCTCATGGTGTGCAGGGGTCTCCCAAAAGAATAATCCTCAGGCAGAGAGGCTGAAGGTATAGACACTCTTCTGCATCAGAGTCCTCATAGGGAGGGAGAGAATATCCCTGATCAGAAGAGGAATTAGAGGAAATGGAAACCTGGTCAGAGGAATCATAGTCAGTGTCTTGCCTAGGCCTTTTGTCAGGAGGGGGATGGGAACCCCTGATTAAAGTAATTAGGTCTTCGGCCATTTTAAGCATCTGTTTCTTTGGCATGGATGACTGTTCTGGAGAATGCTGCACTTGTTTCCTTGTCTTTAATGGTGTTTTTGACTTTGCCTTGGCTGCTGTAGTGGGCTTAATTGTAAGCTGTGAAGGTCTGAAAACACCCTCAGAAGCTGATGCCTGCTCAGCGGCTCCAGACCCATCTGAGAGAATAGTTTCCGTAGGCCCAATACCTTGAGTTTCCACAGGCCTCGGTGTCTCCACGTGGCTGTCGGTTACGGCCTGTGGCTCTGAGGTAGCGGGTGTCAGGGGTTGCGAAAGCGCCTCACTGAGAACCGGCGACTGGCCTTGAAGAGGCTTCGTCGTCGGTTTTGGACTTCGGATGCCTGTCCTTTTCTTTGTCTTTGCGTTTTTTATAAATTCCGGTCGTCGGTTGTTCTGACGGCATTATGTAATTAAACCTACGGCCAAAATAATGTAAAGCAAAATCAAACAGACGTTTAATGGTGCGTTTATTGAATCTAGCACAAAACCGACAACTGGTAACGTTGTGGTCAGGGTCTAGACAAGGAATACAGTAACAGTGAAAGTCCTTATGAGGTATTTGCTTCCCACAAGAAATACAATTATTAACTTTTACTGACATCGGTCTGGAGCAAGAAAAATTTCCCAAACGGGGTACTTAGCTTTATTGAAGACTTCAGTTCTGAAACTCAATTTTGAAAATCTCAGGAGATGGCCGAACGGCACTTGCGAACTGCTTTTGCTTCGGGCACCGCGCGGCAAGAAAGACTGAAGAAAATGGCGTCGGTTGCAACATTTATACCCCTGGCGCACTGACATCAGGGAAGAGGCGACAGCAACCGACACCGGACCAAGACTTTGGAACTCGGGCCGACTGTGGGTCGCCTGCCAGCAGGATAACCCAAGTGTAATGACTGCAAACAGTGAAACACGATGAACATCCTTGTTGGCTAGGCTTACTTAGGCCCTTGGGCCAATAGCCTAGTACCTACCTATGAAATATTGAAAAAAATGGTTAAAGTACTTTATAACATTTTAAATATTCAAAGGGAAATTTACAATTAACTATAACCATTGACTGGGTAAACAGTGTTTTAACAGTGCAGACATACTGTATCATAGATTTACTTTCAACTGTAGTACATGTAAAGGGTAAAATCTTAAACAGTTAAGGTGATTTCTACTTAATATACAATAAACAAGTAAAAAGGGATACAGAATACTGGCATGTATAATAAATAATATTCATAAAAAGCAAATAACTAAAATGGAAAGCCTGACAAGAGATCTAATAAAACTGCCAGAAAGTCAAGAGAATTGCATTTACAAAAATTGTATTAACTTGTTAAACTAAATGCAGAGTTGTTGTTTGTCTTTTGGCTTTTCCCCGGTTAGGGGTCGCCACAGCGGAACTCCGGTCCGCTAATGATTGGCAGTTGATTTTTACATACCAGCTTGCCAGGCCTGTCGCACAACCTTCAATGAAGGTACGCCCATTCAGGCACGTCTCCACACAGAAGACACTCTAGCTGGGTATCGAACCAGACAGCGTCTTACTGTGAGGCGACAACGTTACCGCAGCACCACCACCGTGGGTCATGCAGAGTAGTAACAGCAAATCAGGAGCACTGGACTACAACAGTGGTTCACAGGATTTCAACCACCCTGCATATAACCAACCTTGTCAAGAAGTTGGAATACAAGGTCAGGAAAACATGAAAGCACACTATTTTCAGTGCCAGCAAGTCAGCGTATTGGGAACCTGCTGCTCTAGTGGGCCAAGAGATTTATCAGTATAGGCATCAATCTACTTTCTTCTCATTTTGTACATGGGGTCGGGGTATCATAAAAAAGTGATCACCACCTAGAGGCGATGTTCACACGAACAGTGACTTAAGCCCAGTCCAAATGGCACAGCTCAGTGCTACTCCATCATTTAAAAAACTCCACCCTTGCAGGGGAAAGTAGGAACAAGACAGTGACCTCAAAATCATGTGTAACATCTTTAGACAAAGCAGGTTTCCTTGTCTTGTCTCTTGACTTTTCTCAAGAAATGGAATGCTATCTGCATGGAGGTCTGCTGCAAGACAGACCACTGACTTTCAGTCCTCGAAAATGCAGACAGAACAAGTTAAGCAGGGTCTGAATATGGTGTCTCAAAGAAAACATTGGCCAAAGCAAATTAAAATTCTCATTAATGTGGATTGGGTGGGGTGGTGGTACTTGATATAAAAAAAAGCACAGACATGGAAATAACAGACACATTTATTTTACTGCTAGATCCAAGAGGGGACCTCTCCTCAGAAGGTCTGCAGCTGTACTTATTCTCTCCTGCCCTTCAATTTGGCATTTTCCACAGATGCACCCTCTCTCAGAAGTAAGAAAGTGCTACAGACCTGTGCATGCTCTAATATTGTATAAAGCTAGGAGAGCACTCCTATTCACCAAGCAATCAGAGATAGAGAGTGAGTACATTTTCTGTAAAGCAGAAACTTCAGCTAAAGCTATATTTCTACCAACATGGTAAAAAAGACCAGCCTCAGGACCACCAGACTGTTCCGACTATTAAATTCAAAAAACCAAGCAACTTCTGCCCCCCTCCCAACTCGGTCATACAAGCTTTTCAGGACAAGTGTGAACTTGAGATCAAGTCTCTCTTATGCAAACGGAGGAAGAAAAGGATTTTTTTTAACACCAACAAGGAAGAATTTGCAGCCCTCAGACAACTCAGCTCAGACCCTTCAAGAAGGGTCATGAAGGCTGACAAGGGTGGGGGGGATACTAGTGACAGACACCACCTCCTACAATGACAAGCTCCACAGTATGCTCAACGACCACCGGTATTATGACAGCGTAGATCACAACCAAGTGCTGACAGCCTACGAGGACATCAGAACAGAAATCTCAAGGCTAGAGGATATGGACCTAATTGACCAAGGGCTCACAGAATTCTTCTCCATCCACCACCCAAGGATTCCCCAGTTCTTTGGGATACGAAAGCCACATAAAAATCTGGCAGACCCTCCATATAGACCTGTAGTAGCCAGCGGAGGTTCCGTCATGGAAACCATAGCTCTCTACCTGGACTTCCACCTAAAACCTCTCACAGAAAACAACAGGTCCTTTATTTTTGACTCTATGGACTTCCTCAACAAGATCAAGGACATAGCCATAGACAGAGAATGGATCCTGGTCACCATCGATGTGGAGTCCCTTTACAAGGTACTCCCACATGACTTCTGCATTGCAGCCATGGCTGAAGCCTACATGAAGGACCATAAGGCCATACCAGGGGAAGTGGACCACCTGGGTAGGCTCCTGCTCCTCAAGAACAATTTTTTCCACTTCAATGGGCACTACTATCGCCAGAGCACTGGGATCGCTATGGGAACGGCTATGGCCCCGAGTTTGGCAAACATGGCACTAAGGAAGTGGGAGCAGGACCACATATACAGTTCCACCTTTTTTAACAACATAGCGTGCTACTACAGGTTTGTCGATTACATTTTCCTGGTTTGGGAGGGTAACCAGATTGAACTGGAGGAACTCCTCATTTATATCAACACCACCACCGCATTCCTGCATTTTACCAGCAAACAAAGTACAGAGGAGATTGAATTTCTGGATCTTTACCCGAGGAAGAAACAAGGCTCCACCACATTGACACACAACCTCTATCAAAAACCCACTAGGGTAAACTTTTTTCTGCATGCCACCAATGTGCACCCCTTCAAACAGAAGGTGAGTGTTGTTAAATTGCAAGGGCTCCATATAACACGAGTCTCCCAGGACCTGACAAATTTCTTGACCAACATTCGAAAGCTACAAATGGATTTTTTAGCTCGAGGCTACTCAGAAGGGCTAATCAACAGGATACTCGACCACATCATCAGCCAGCACCAACTTGGCGCCCCTAGGGCTCTAACTGAAACCAGGATCCAGACCACCCCAGAAACTAGATTCCAGTTCAACTGCATCCTGGACTTCTCTATGGACTACAAAGACATCATCCAAATTGTAATTGACAATTGGCCCATCATCACAAATAACAGGTCTTTTGGCCACATTTTTCCAGAGAAACCCTCCTTCACAGCTAGAAAAAGGAGAAGCATTAGGGACTTTCTGGAACAACCCTGCAAAGTTAAACTTGACAACCCTGGTACCTTTGCCTGCAATGAGCCTCCCTGCCACTACTGTAGACACGAGTGGTGCCGCAGGCTTTTACTGCCCCAATGGCAGAAGACACTACACACCTAATGTCAGAGGCGACTGCAATGTCACATGAGTGGTTTACAGGGCAGCGTGCACCAAATGCAACACTTTCTATGTGGGCAAGACGGTCAACTCCCTTTAAACGAGGATAGCAAAACACCTGCATGACTTAAAATATTTAAAAGTGACAAACCAGCTGGCAGCGCATGCTCTCAGGAACCTAGGACACAGTACATTCAAATTTCATGTACTTGAACACATCCCTAAATCCCCACTAAGTGGAGACCACAACTCGCTGCTTGAGAAGAGGGAACTCGAGTGGCAGATACGTTTGCAGGCAAGGAAAAGACCAGGCCTCAACTATGTGGAATATTTGACCCCAGTCTTGTACCTCAGAAAGATACAACACTGTATACCACAACCTCTGCGCCTGGACCTCTAAAAGATTTACCGACGAAATGTTAACTTTCGTGCGACAGCCAGTTTTTATCTCACCTCCAACCCATGGTCTGATACTTCCCCTGGCAAATTCAGACTCATTTGTTTTTAGTCAATGGTTCATTTACATATATATATTTTTTGTCTTTCATGTCTTTCATGTTTTCTACAATGGTTCAGTATTACTGTTTTTTTTTGGGTCTTTCTAGCTTTTCAGGTTACATATCAGTGCCTTTTTAAGATTGTTTTTTTTAATTAACAGCCCTCATTCAGTTCCATATCTTAATACATTAGTTTCTATTGATATCCATTATCTAAGAATTTTAAGAATCTTATTTTTTGGATACCTAGCCTGGTTCTTATTTTTTGGTCTTACTTTATGGTTTTCTAGCCTATTTCTTATTTTACATGCATGTTATTTTACATACCTGTTGTTGCTATTTCTCTAGTACGCTCGGCTTTGCTTATTATGCTCTTTTAGGTCGTCCACCATCCTGACGAAGATTTCGAAAAGTGTAGCCTAACAATGTATTTTACCAGCAAGGGTTGATTTTTTTTCCAGCAAGACTATTTTTAGTTAACTACATTTTTTTAGCTAATTTTAGCTAATCTCCGAACTTCACTATTGTAGGTTTAGAGTGATTCTACTAACCACGTATGAGCTGGCTCAGGGTATCTAACCTATCAGATTGTAAGGTGTGATGTCAAGTTGTCGTGCCCAATCACAATAAAGGTTTTTTCACCCACACTTGATTGGCTCCCACTGACACACCCCCAGGTACTCTTAGAAAAGGAAATCCTCAGGATCACTCTTTCCATTAAGGAACTACACTTCAATGGTGATTGTACTTCTGGCACTTTTTACTTCAATAAAATACGACCTTCTAGAATCTGAACTTAGACTATGTTGATTTTTTGCCACCACGGCGAGCAGAGCTCCTTAGCCAAGCCACATTTACATTGTTTTGCCTGTTTTTTTGTGTGTGTTTCATCTTTGATTTCTAGCTGCCACACTAGCGGTTCCTCTCACCAGGCGGCCTGACCAGCCAGAACCACAACCTATATACGAAGCCTTTCTAAAGGCTTTACTCAGCCTTCAACCACAAGCGCTCGGGTACACACAGCCTTTCTCAAGGCTTTACCGGTAGCCCAGCTTCTTCACCGACATCCCACCGTACTTTAATTAAGGCAGTCTACCTGGTCATCCATTTGTTCTTGGCTTCCCTAGGGTATTTTATTTGTGTAAAGCAAGAAAAAAAGGAAGGTCTGACAACTGCATTGCTCAGAAAAAATACATAACTATACACTTGCTAAATTAAACAAAACACAACAGCAGCTGCTAGGTAGAGGGATCATCTGAGTAAATGAGGATGAAGGTTACCTGTGGCTTACTAAGAGGCATTTTCGCAAAGGGAAGTGACATGGTGAGAACACATTTACCCAATATCAGAAAACTTCCTATACGAGTCAATGACTGCATTTAATCTTAAGAAGTAACCTCTTGGGTGGGAGGAACTGAACAGCAGCCAGGAGGACGAGTCCAGAAGGTTGAATTTTGAAGTGTCAAGGTACTAAAGGATGCCCATCTCCTGCAGCCATTGTCCAGGTAACAATGCCTACAGGAATCAGCCAACAAAGAAACTGGCCATGGCACAAATCTCTGTAATGAAAATACTTCTGAAGCAAGTACTGGAGGCAACTACACTCCTAGTGGAATAGCCCTTAGGGGGAGTTTTTCAAATGAACAATTTGCAGCCTCACAACTGAGATAAAGAGAACCACTTTAAAGGTTTGCATAATCAGCCAGCGCTGGGCTACAGTTCTGCCCTCCACAAGACCATAAAGGTAAGGTACTAGGCTATCGGCCCTGGGGCCTATACAAGCCCAGCCAAAAAGGTACCCTGGCATTTGCCACCCAAGAAAATTATTTTCCTGTGCCACTGTCAAGCAGAGCCACAGAGGTGATCCCTGGGGTGAATTTCCTATTTCCCATCCAATCAAGATTTTTCTTGAAGAGTGCTAGTGAGGAGCTTTGTTCGATATAGATAGGTAGTTTATTACAGAGAATGGGAAGTCTCTGGGACAGGAATCTAGCCCTCCGGCATGTTCTATTTATTGTGGTGACAAGGTTTAGGTCCCTAGAGCATGTAGCTCAGAGGGATTGGGATTTCTTTAAGTGGAGCATGTCCAACAGCTCTGGGTTTGACATAGCTTTGTATGTTAGGCAGAGATCACCTCTGAGTAGGCGATATGCGACGGAGTAAAGCTGGAGTTTTTTGAGACGGTCTGCGTAGGGCATCTGTTTGAGGCCGGTAATTCTCTTTGTGAGGTATTTCTGTGGCCTTTCCACTTGTTGTAGATGTCTTGTGAGGTACATACCAAAAGGGGTGTTGTACTCTACAATGGGTCTAATGAGTGATGAGTAGAGGGGAACAATGACCTCTTTTTTTCTAGATGAGAATCCTTTTGTGATGAGGTGTGCCACGTAGAAGGATTTCCTGACTACTGTGGCGATGTGATTATCAAAGGAGAGACTACTGTCCACCTGTGTCCTAAGGTCTCATCACACTTTCGGTGTTAAGTATACTACTGCCTATGTTGTAGTTCATGGGTACAGAGTTTTTACCAAAGGGGATGACAATGCACTTTTTGGCATTGAGCTTGAGGCCATGGCTTTGACACCAGGCATCTGTCTCAGTGAGGCCCTTTTGTAGGATGTCCACATCGTTAGGAGTTTCGATTATGGCTCCTAGTTTGCAGTCATCTGCGAACTTCGTTAGCCAAAGACCTTCTGTGTTAGCCTGTACTTCAGAGAAGTAGATACCAAACAGAAGAGGACCCAGGACTGAACCCTGTGGTACTTCACTTGTCACTGGTCTGAAGTCGGATTTGGAGTCTACTACTTTTACAGTGTGGGTTCTGTCAGTGAGCCAGTTGGCAACCCATCTTGTGACATAGGGATTTATACCTAGTTTAGTGAGTTTATCTATAATTCCAGAGTGGGGGATGGTGTCGAAAGCCTTGGCAAAATCTAGATAGGCTGTGTGAACCACCTTATCCTTGTCTTTATGGCTTTGGTGACTGCTTCAAAGAAGTCTATCAGGTTTAGGAGACATGATCTGCCTTTTACATACCCGAAATGGGTGGGGTCCAGACTTTGGAGAGTACCAATGTCTTTGTTTACAAGTTCCATGATGATACATTCCATGGCCTTGCAGACCAGGCTCGTCAGGCTAATAGGGCGGTAGTTCCCGGGGTCCGTGGTGGCTCCCCCTTTGTGGAGTGGGATAACCGTCACAAAGCCTGAGGTGAGGCTATGATTGAACATGGTACTTTTGCCAGTTCGTTCTGTAGTTCGTGTAGAACACAGCCTGGGATGTTGTCTGGTCCCATGGATGCTGTGTTCTTGGCTTTGGAGAGTGTGGTTTTTACCTGTGCAGCCGTGATTACAGGAACTTTGCATTCTTCCGGTATAGAGATGGGCTCTTTAGGGGGTGAAAGGGGGAGTAAAGTTAGCACTGAACCTATCTGCCTGGATGTTGGCAATATCAGTTGGGTCTGCATATTTAGTGCCATTATGCTGTAACTCAGAGCAAATCTGAGTGTTGCCATTGGGATTCTTGACATAGCTATAGAATGTTTTGTGGTTGTCTTTAGAATCAGTGGCGATTTTGTTTTCGTAACTAGCTTTGGAGGATTTTATCAGGGATTGCAGTTTCTTACTGAGGCTGACCAGGGAGCTCCTCCACTCGTGGGATTTTACTCTCTTTTGCAACAGTTTCTTCCTTCTGTTGTACAGTTTGTTTATGGCAGGGGACCACCAGATTGGCTCCCTTTTTTGGAGGATAGCGTCTTGGTTCTGTTTGGGATAGCACGATCGATGCACTCATGTAAGTGCTTATAAAGTGCAATTGTGTAGGATTCAGTAGTCGTAACTGTATTTTCCATCTGCATGGGTGTCATGAAGTTCACCACTTCTGTCTTAAGAAGCATGAAGTTCGCTTTGGAGAAATTTTTTACCATGGTTTCCGTAATGGGGGGTGGGGGCAGGATGTGGATATCTAGGGTAATTAGCTTATGGTCGAATCAGACCAATGAGGCGCTGACTTCAGGTGTGGAACACCGGTCACTCATGTTGGTGGTTTGGATTGCAGTTTTGCCCAGAGTTAGTTGCACTTGGATAACCACGGCTGCATTATGCTGAGCAACTAGCCTGGAGGTGTGGATATCCTTAATGAATATGGCCACACCTTCGCCTTTGGTGTTCCGGTCCAGGTTACATGGCCGAAAAGTGTGGTATGAGTTATAGCCTGGTAGTGCAGGGGTGCTCTCTGGAGCCTTGAACCAGGTCTCAGTCACTGCACAGATATCAATGTTCTCCATTTTAAGGAGTGCCTCGAGTGAGTGCATTTTGAGATTTAAATTTCTAGCATTGAGTAGCATCACTCTCAGTTTTTGCTTGCCTGTTCCTGTTACGGTGGTGAATTTGTCATTTGAACCTTGCCTAAAAAAGGCACTATAGGGGAGGCAAGAACCTTAGCCAGTATCCGGAATCCCAGAGGTGACAGCTGCAGGCCATCTCTGGCAAAGCATCATGGTCTGTCGACCATGTCATCCCAGGCAGACAGATACTGGATCCCTTTAGAATGGCACCAGAAGCTTAGCCAATTGTTGAAGTCAATCATTTTGTCCATGTACTACAGCATCATTCTGGGTGATGGCAGAATGCTACTCAAGGCTAGGGTCAAACCTGCCTGGGCTACAAGATTGGAGAGCTCTTCCATGTCTCTTTTCATGTAGTCCAGGGAAGTACGTCTCAGATCATTCACACCAACATGGACAATGACAGAGTCATATCTGTACTTGTTGTGGAGTGACCCGAGTGCGTGGGTTATGTGGCGGATCCTGGCACCCAACAGGCAGCTGACAGTAACCTTCGCCTTGTTTAGCCTGGTGAGTGGGACATCAGTGTGCCTGACTAGAGAGTCACCTATGACTACGGTGTTGGGTACGTTGTTTTGCTTTATTGGCTGTGGTTGAGTGGCACACTGAGTCTGTGGTCTAGGTGTCATTTGGGTTGTGTTGGGGGGGGGTGGAGGTTGCTTGCATTTCTGCTTTGGAGGTCTCTGTTGCTTGAGCAGATTATTATTAAGAGCCTCCGCAAATGTTTTTGTGTTTCTATGTGTGGATTTTGGTGGTGTAGATTTAGTGAGACTATGTGATGAGTGTGGTGTGGTGCAAGTGTTTTACCTTCTCCTCTTGACTGTCATGTTCAGTCTTGATTGGAGAGAGCTTTACCTTCAGTTTGGCTAGATAAGTGCATCTCTCACAGGTTGTAGTGTTGGGTGGTAGGAGGACAGGGTTGTCTGTGTACATGAGGCAATTTCTACATTGCCCCAAGATGCCCAGATTCATCAGATAGACAGGAGAGAACATTGGGAGCTGACCCTTGGACATGCCTAAATAAAAAAAATATTTTCCTCTAGATAAGTGAGGAAAGTGTGTCCAAGAGCGGTTATTCTCTAAGCAAGTGAGGAAAGTAAGTACCAAAACTGTTTTCCTCTAGGTGATGAGGCAGGTTGAGTGCTGTAGTAATTAGTAGGTTATTTAGTGCTTACAAGTGCTGATCACGAATAAGCAGATTCAAGTGCTAAAACTAAGAATCTGTATCTGGACTAAACTAGTTACAGGAAAGGAGGGGAACAAGTGCAAATGTGGGCTTTTAAATCAGAAAGTTGAGAGAGATGGAAAAACTGCCCAAACGGCCAATAACTACAATTGATGGGCCAGAACCACTCCTTATGTGGTAGATAGGTTACCTAGTGCTTACCACTCCCACTGATAAGCTAGAAGGCTTCCCTTCAACACAGAAAGCTTGGGGGGCTCAGAAGCTTACATACAGTCCTGGATACAGCAAATCTGAATCTGGACTACACTAGTTACAGAAAAGGTATTTTTATTTTTTTTATTTATTTTTTTTATGTATATATAGAAAAGTAGCTAAAACAGCAGTCACAACAATTCAAATGCAGTGCAAGCTAGCTCACTTGAGTATGTAGCAATGTTAGACCAGTTTAAAAATTGCAGTTAAATTAAAAATGACTAACAAGTGCAGAAGGAGTCTATTAGGTAGAATGAGGTAAAAAGATGGGACTGGGGGGAGTGTCCCAGATCAAATCTACAGTGGGGGTGGGCAACTGCAAAAGCCTCCAAATTTAAACAACACAGGAATATGGAAGGTGGGTATGGGAAAACCAGCACCTTCAGCAGAGATCTGAAAAACTATACAGTGAAGCAAAAATAACAGTGCACAATTCTGAAGTCAGCCAGCAATGATATAAAATTAGTCAAACAATTACCAGTACACAACTCTGAAGTGCCAGAAAAATATACTCAGGGACATCGGCACCATGTGCACTGGCTGTGGAATAGCCAGGCTACAAGTCATTCCAATGCCTGTCAATAGCTGTGATTTTTTTACAAACTCACCAAGACAGTATAGCATACCTCTTCAACTGTGTGAAAAACAAATCCTGCTTAGGAGCATATCTGACAAGAGCATGACTTCCAAGCAGCTGCATCCACCTCTGGGACATCCAGTAGGAAGAAAGATCTACAAGAGAAGTCAGATGACTACCCCCCCCCCCCCACCCAAAAAAAAAAAAAACTCAAGAAAAACATCACTAGCTTGTACTTTAGTTTCCAATACTGCTAGGACCCAAAAGCCTAAAATCACACTCTTTGTGACCACATGGAGCAACGAAGAAGAGTTTTGTACTTTGTTCTTTGAATGTTTGATCAGACACTGAATGGTGAGTATGTTGATTTCTGGGGAATTCCCAAGAATATGCTGAGCAGACCAGACTGCTGAATTCTCACCTCCAGGAGGGTTATCCTCCTACATTTATGAGTTGTTTCAAACTATAAGAAGCCCATTTCTGTGAACATGACCTCATCATTATTTTTCAAATTATTCTGAGGTTTTACATGTATTAGTTTATGGCCTTTGGGGCTTGCCCCCATATAAAAAAAAATTGTTGAGGACAGGCAATTTGCTAAGTCATAATTCCACTGTGCTTTAGTTAAAAACAAATGTATGAAATCATTCACAGACTCTGCAACAGACATGCAGCTGCAGCTTAGAGAACCCCATACATGTTCATGTTCCCCAAGATGTGAACTTTTGTAATCATGCTGCCTGATCTGTGGCCCACTACCACACCTGAATCGCCTCTATACCAAGGAATATGAAAGGCTGTGCTGCCACCCCTCTTCATATATTACACCACAGTCTGGTTATCAAACTGGAGAAGAGCAGCTTTCATCTCATCTCCTGTTCCAGAGCTTTAAGGGAGAGTAAAATAGACTGCATCCGCAGATGGGTATGGAATAGCTGACAATCCTGAGGGGATCACGTCTCATGAACTTGCACAGGAGCTGATGTAAACCTCAAAAACAGTTAGCAAAATGGCCACTATCAGGAGCTGTGAAAGGCTCTGCTGCAGAAAATGATGGCTCAGATGTTGAGATTAGCAGGACTGCTCACCAATATACAACCCAACAATGGTCACGGTCTAACACCAGAAAGAGGTATGGGAAGGTGGAATGGCTTTACAGCCACCGACAGTTCATCATCTATTGCATCAACTACATCCTCACACAGGTGAATGGAACTAAGACGATTATTGGCTGCCACAAACTAGAGGGAAGTTTCAGCCTGGACTTTCAATGTATCTTGATCTAGACTGCCCAAGCTACAACTTCTTAGGTCCTCTTCACAAGGAGATGACTGACGATAAAAATTTCAGAACTCTATTTCAGTGAAGGACATCTTCAGAGTCAGGTATAGAGAGGACTTTTATAAACAGTTCCAGAGACTCGTGCAAAAGGATCTTCCAGAAGTACCTCAAAGTAACCATAGGAAGCCAATTATACAGGTATGAGAGCACACGCACATCCTTCTGGAAGGTTTCATGGTAAGACATCACTGGGATCACCTTCCTAAACACTCATGGTTCAGCAGAGAGACAAATCATACCTCTCAACTGCCCAGACTTTTGCCTCATATTTGCAGTCTTTTCCTCAAAAAATCTGCAGTTTTCTAGCAAATCATTTGAGGATTGCAGTCACTGAATAATAAGAACTAATGACAGATATTCAAGTTTTGGACTTCATATCCTTCAGAAAATACACAATCATGCAAAACCTGTTATTCTAGCAGTTTTCTAATTTATAGGGCAATATTTAAAATCTGTCCCTATTTTTGGGCCTCTGTCACCCCCATTATTTTTAGCATTGTCCAGATTTCTTGCACTGAGAGGTTGAGACGTACGACAGTAAGGCATGGTTGATAGTGGTAACCAGACAGAGTAAGATAAAAAAAACTACTCTGCAAACCGTAAACAACAATGTACCAAAAGATATCCACACAGTCAGTGACATCATCCAGGTACCCTAATGTATCAAAAGCATTAACCCTGCAAAGTCATCATCTGGAATATGATAGACGTAACTTACAAGACAAGATTCTTATCACCTTTAAAACAAGCAGAAGCAGATCCCTTAAACTTTTTTCTGAAGGATAAATAGGTTATGTTGCTTCTTTGTGAAGGTGGCTCTAGTGTTGTTCTAGATCATCTGTGGACAAATCTTCAGCTATAAAATGTAGTTCATTAGGAGGGAAAAACGTGACCATTTAATAATATGCCTTATTAAGCAACTACTGACTGTTAGTGATGATCCTCCAAGCCAGGGTGAACTCAGATACCTGGCACTTCATGGGTAGTTGTACAGTTTCTCCCTTTTTTAATTTCTCCAAGTCTTTTGGGTTTCTAATACCATGATGTGAATGGACCCCATCCCCAAGTCAAAGTATGATTAAAGTTCATTAAAATAGTATTGTTGCAATCTCTGATGTTAGCCAAAATGTTCTTTGCAGCACCCACAATGTGCAGAGTAACGACTCATCCTGCAATTCGTATGGAGTTGTACACAGTAAGGCTAGATTGCTGGACTGGCAGACTCACCTTCCCTGTGAACTTGGGCAGTACAGGAAGAGTAAATAATACCATCTGAAAAAGACTGTCCTTCCTCATTTAGCAAGGCTACTTCTTTCTGAGAACTGGTGAGGCTTAGAAGGAAAAGGAAGGTGTTTGGGCAAAACAGAGAAATTACAATGGTCAATGCCTGCTTCCTCTTTTTAGGTGTCTTGGCCAGATTTTAGAAGGAGTGACCAAAAGGGCACCACCGCAGGAAGGGAGATTCCAAATGGCATGCTTACACTCAATCTTATGGGAAGGTCTAAACCACACAGTCTGGTGTTGCCACAATCCTGTACCTGCTGCCCAAGGCACAGCATCAGCACAGTTAAAATTATAGTGGCCTACATGAATGTTCAGGTAATGGCCATGGTACAGCAAGCTATGTGATCATTCACCGTATGAGCCATGGTACAGAAAACTACATGAATGCTCACTATAGGAGCTATGGTACAGCAAGCTACATGAATGTTTGCTGTATGAGCCACAGTACCTTCTGTTACACACACCATGGGAAACCCTTACAAGGCACTGTTAAGGCACATTCCACTAGGGCAATGGCTTCATCTGGAGCAGTCTTCAAAAGCCTGGACACTTCCACTATTCTTGAGGCAGCCACTTGGTCATCTCTACACACTTTCACCAAGCATTACAAAACAGACCATGTTTCCAGGTCCAGGGCTGGATTTGGCAGAGCTATCCTCAATGGATTCCTGGAGAACTCAACTAGGCCACCACCCACATCCTCACAGTGAGCTTTGGCACTCACCCAGCTGTACAGAATACTGCAACATTTGAACAGAAGGCCATAGAAGAGTTGCATAAAATCTTACTGTAGCCATAGAGGTCCTTCTCTTCCATGTTGCAGCATTTCCTCCCTCCCTCCTACCCCTCCTGATAACAGGCATTTCCCTTCTTGGATAACACAGGGTTTTGTACCATCTTTCCTGGGACTGGGTCCAACTGGTGGAGTACTCAGTTCTGAGGTCTGGTGCATGCAGACATCACGTTTATGGCCCACTCTCAGCTAGCCACGTCAGACGTCCCATGCACCATGCACTGACTGCAAACATTTGTATACTGGCCGGATGTTCAGATAGCAAGAGGAGAAAACCCAACTGTGCAGAATACCGCAACATGTGAATAGAAGGACATAGTATATGCAAAATCCCAAGAAAGCTGATTTGGGCAGTCCCATGGTGGTTCTAAGTCCCAGAAGCATTGGGAAAATTAGTGCAAGCTATGTACAAGGACCCAATGATTTGAGTATGAATAGTGTTCAGCCTCACAGAGGAGTTTCCAGTGGGAGTGGACATGCATCATACTTCACCTCTCAGCCCACTGCTGTTCATAAAGCTGAGGGACTACAGTAGCAAAGAGGTCAGAGGGGACAAATAAATGCAGATGATTTGGCACTACAACCAAACTCTGAACAAGAACTCCAGAAAATGATAGGAGAATGGAATGCAAAACTGAAGGCACTTGGGATGAACCTGAGTACAGACAAGACAATTGTAATGGCAACAAATGGGGAACAAGTGGTTGTCCTGTCGTCAGGCAGCCCTGCGGTTTAAATCCCAAGCTGGTAATGGTGGTTTCCTTGGAGGTTTTACATTCTTGATTCCTGAGGGAACTGCTGAGCAGCAAAAGGGAAAAAAAGGTGGATCAAAGCTGTGTATTCTGCAAATAGCTGATGCATGTATCTTTGATGGAGGAGTAGGACAGGCCTGAATGAACTCCATGAAGGAGGACAAAAGAAGCTGAAAATTGAGATAAATGGGAAAATAACAGAATGGGTTAACAGCTTCAAGTATCTTGGAGAGGTGGTTAAGAAACAATGAAAGTCTGAATGAGGAGGTCAAAACTAGAATCAGAGGGTCTCTGCAGCCAAATGGCACAGACTGTTAGGGGTAGTATGCGACAGAAGAATGGCAAAGAAGCTGAAAAGCAAGTTGTACAAAATAAAAGTGTGGCCAGTACTACTGTAAGGTAAAGAAACCTGGGCAGTGAAGGCAGAGCAGTTCACTAGAGGTGATGAGATGAAGTCCTTGAAATGGGTGGTAGGATGCACACTGTGGGACAGAAGAAGAAACAAAGACATCAGAGCATAAGCCAAAGTACTTCTAATGGCAGAGAAGGTAAAAAAAACAAATTACAGTGGTTCAAGCACTTGTGCAGGGAAGCAGAAGATTTGGTGAAGATTTGCAAGAGACAGGAAGAAGGCAAGGGGAAATTAAGACATTCAGCAGAGATGGATGAATTATGTGAGAGAAGACCTGTAACAGTCTGGTATGACTGTTAAACAATGTAGGAAAGTGGCACTGAATCATGACAGATGTGACAGTTGAACCAACAAAACGTGAAGAAGTGTGTTAATGATGATACGCACACAAAACTGAGTTCTGCAAATGAACACACTGTAGCCTGCGATAACTATTCAGAATCTTTGTATGACTACAGCATTTTATTTAATACATACCTAAACAACATATGCTACCAAAATGTGGCTAATGGCCCAGTCCTGTGATGTAAAGGGATGAAGTCCTATGACACATGTTTGATTAGATACATGGGAGCTGGAAAATTCATCCCAGGTAGGATGGATATGAACAGCCAACACAGGCCTGGCCATCCTGGAAGAAGGGTGATGCTTATGTTTGTTGCATTAGCAACATCTGCTAGGGGGAAGATGATCAGCTGCTGAAGCAGACAAGCACAAGTGTGCTGAATAAGTGGTGCGACTGTAAATCAGGGGAAGTAAGTGTAGCAGAACACATCTCTCCATGTCAGCCAATGTGAGCGTGTGTGTGTGTGTGTGTTGGAAGGGGGATTAGGAGGAATGGGAGGGAACTCTGCAGGATGAACACACTGGCAGGCCCACTCCTTACTACCGAGGAATGAGTGGGTTGATGACGCTCTTCAGATAGGGAACAAATGGGCCGTAGGTTCTTGCCCTTATGAAGGCAAGACTGAGCCAGTGGGAAGTAGGAAGGTTAGCTAATGAATTCCATCCTGCACACATCAAAAGAAGGGATGTTCTGCACCACATTCATGGAGAGTAACAGCTGTACAATATACCCATGTTATGCACATTGTTGTCATACGACTGATGAGTTAACCACACAGTCTTGATATACAAAGGTCAAACTGCATATATTAAAACTCAACCCTCCTCCTTCGCAGAGGAATCCTGCTGCTCCTGCGTACTACTGACATGCACAGAAAAAATGTACTAGGTGGGGAAGGAGCTCTCTGTGTGATAAACTTTTACTTTCATATTAGTCTGCCAATATCAAGGCTGTATGGTAAAGCACTGCTGGCTGGAAATACACATCCCACTTGTGACAGTGTGCACATCGTAAGGTAGAATTGGCCATTATAATATAGGATGCACATGAACAGAAGTTATGCCATTGTATCTATGTGCCAATATGAAAAAGACAAACACTGTTGTACTTCTCTTTCTGTGTGAACTCTAAATGTGCCATCAATTTACATATTTTTAAAATATTTCCATATAGTAATCAAATACCTTTGCAATGTGCAAAAATGACAAAGGATTTCAAAAAATCTTCTATATTTTAACAATAAAGTTCACTTACTTGCAGGACTAGATTACTGAACAGCAAACACTCAAATGAACCAAGAATGCTTCCATCGATTTTTGGACCCCACAATTAAATTAATAAACTACCTCTGTTAATGGATTTGTGTGGTTTTGGAGTTTAGAAAAAAAACGTGTGGAGGTTCATACCCACCGATTAATTCTTTGTTTCGTACATCTAATGCCATGTTTCTTAAGGCAGTTGCAACGGAACAGACCACTCGATCATTGTCCATTCTTAGAAGCTCCACAAGGATTGGAAGTCCTTTTTCCTTTCTAACAGCAGCACGAATGTAGGCAGCAAACTGTGGAAAAGATTACAACAACAGTGATAACATCTATGTTGCTGCAGCTCAGAAGGGTACACCAGTACAGACAGCTTCATGACCCAAGTGAAAAAAAAAAAAGTTTCCTAATCAGAAAGTAAGTGGACACCAGAAGTCAGTGGTACTTTAGGTCAGCCTTTCTGCACCTGGTATTTTTTTATGAAAACAAGGAACAAAATGGGAAACTCTGGTGGCTGGATGTCCTCAGGGGTCCCTCAGATGCTTCAGCTTTAACATTTACAATCTATCAATGACTGGCAGGAACCCCAATTACAATTAAAGTTCTTGGCATCTATATGGCCCTAAAGAGACTTACAACATATAAAAGCAGTATCAGTATAATTTTGGCCAGTCCTAGTTGCACTTAACTCTCTCATAATGACAGTTGTAGTAGTGTTATATACAACAATATGATAAAATATCTTACAAAAGTATGAGAAGAGGAAATTAACTTTTGTGTGTGTGTGTGTGTGTGTGTGTGTGTGTGTGTGTGTGTGTGTGTGTGTGTGTGTGTGTGTGTGTGTGTGTGTGTGTGTGTGTGTGTGTGTGTGTGTAAAATAAATTGCAGGTGTCAGGAAGAAAGAAGACACATTAATGAATACACTCATGATGGACATTCTAAGGTATGATCACTAAAGTGTAAAGGATACCCTTTGTATCACACACAGCCTGCCTGGCTGCTACAAGTTCTACTTTATATTGAGACACAGCAGTTTGAGTTCATGTGTTCTGTTCCCATGAGACTGTGTCAAAGTTCAGTCACTCGCTGTTTCCTGTACTGCTTACTAGTACATATTTCATTGCATGTTTTTCTCTACCTGCAGAGTTGCATTACACATTTAATTCCACTTGGATACTGAACTGCCTGTCTCACTTACACATTTTCAAGTACAGCTAGCTACCCATAAAACCTGCATGTTTTCATTTGGAAGTTCATCATCTCCTTCTGCCATTGTGCAGGGTCACTTAACTATGCAAGCCTTGTACAGAAGTGCAGTCCATCTTTGTGAATCACAGCTCATGTGCAAAAAGTAATAAGACCTGTTGTTATTTACCCCACCCCACATAGCTACATTGTTTACACTGCATGATTAATACTACACTATAAATTCCTGCTCACCCCAATTGCAACCTTATCAGTAAAGTGTACTATTACAAAATACTGACAAATATGTGATTGCAAGATGGTCTTTTATGAAACACTAACAAATTGTTCACATTTCTACTATATTCACAATGCATCATATGCTTGAAATATTAAACAAAAATTGTATGTTTCTTACAATGTTTGAAACAATAAAATATGATGCTGCAAAATATTCTTCCAGATGAAGCCGAATGAGTGCTTTCATAACTGATAGTCTGACTAAATCGCAAGCAGAAAAAGAAAACACTTGGACTCATTTGGAAGTACAAATTGTCTTTGCTTCAAAAATATTTTTCAGTGTTGTGTTTTATCATTTTGAGAATTTTTAGAGTTTCAAGGCTACAGTCGACCAAAGAATAGTACAAAAAAAAGATTGAGGCTAGTGCTCAACGAGGACGGGTTCAGACAGAAATACTGTGAAAACAGACAATGGAAAAGTTTACAGATCGACTTTAGCCATGGTTAGAAAGACAGATGGAAATAGAAACAAAGAAATAACTATGGGGAAGGAGGGAGGGGTGCATGTACTTCAAAAGTGATTGATTCAAACATCTACTGTTATGGTAAGTTCTTACACAACTGTACCGTGTTCATCATTAGATTACTGCTTATTTTTGGAGTTTGTTAATCAGGGTAAACCACTGATACCGCTGGATATACTTCTGTCTCAGCAAGGAAGTAAACACAACACGTGACATTATATACAAAGCAAAAGACAAAATACAATACATACATACATGTATTATATACCAAGTGAAAATCAGAGTCGACTTGGGAATAAAGCCAATAGATACAGGACATTATATACAGAATGACTGAAAAAACAATAAACACATGCATTAGATACAGAGTGGTTATCAGAATTGGAATGTTGAAAGAACCACAATGGAAAGTAGAGTCAGAGCAAGTTATGTACAGGGAAGTAGGGTAGGAATACTTTAGGTTAAATGAATAGACAGAGAGAGAGAGAGAGAGAGGTTGTATTTTCCTATAGCCTTGCAATGTGCTTTTAGTTCTGCTTGGAAAATGGAGTAAAAGGAATGATTTTTAGTAAAATAAGGGGAGGATTCCCACAGTTTGGGAGCAAGGACTGAGAAAACATGGCCTAGTTTGGGGGGTTTGGAGGGGAGGACCACAACGGTTAACATTTCTAAGTTTGTATACTGGTGCATCTCTGAATAGTCATGAAGTTGAGGGGGGGGGGTCTCATTCTTGACGAGTTTAAACAGTTGAGAGGTGAATAGAAAGTCAGCATGCTGTCTCATATGTAGCCAGTTAATTTTTTCAATGGTTTGGAAGTGGTGTTTATTTCTTGGGGAGAGAGTGATGAATCTGAATGTGGCATTTGACATGGTTTGAATACTGGATACATTTACTTTACAGGCTGCAGCGTCAGAAAGAGACTATATTCTAGCTGACCCAGTAAGATACCTTTACAGGGTGGAGGTAGAAATTTAAGAAGTGGTCCACAAATCCCTAGTTATTTGAATGAAGTGAATACTGTTACACTATTGCTAACTTATAGGACAATTCCCAAAGCTTTTAGACAGAACATGTGGAGCTCTGAGGAAGAGAAATGGAGTCCAGTAACCCTTGAAGGATGGTTCTGGCAAAACCTCTTCTGGCTCTGTAAAGTGCATCTATCTGGTAATGTTCATTAAAAATGTGAATGGAGGACCACATAGGTGCCTGCAACATGGATTTAAAGTCAAGGCCCATGAAAAAAAAAAGCTCCTGAACCAGTTACGCCTCTGATAGAATGTGCTTTTACGTGACCTTAGGGAAACTTGCCATGGTAGGAATAACAAAGAAATATAAAGGAAATCCATCTAGATATGGTCTGTTTAGAAACTGTAAGGCCAATCTTCTCTCCCTCAAAACAAACAATTGCTCAGATTTTCTAATAGTTTTTGTCTTATCCATGTAGAATCTAAGTGCCCGTGGACACCTAGTAAATATAAGATTCTTTGCCCTTTACTTTGAGGACTGAGGGAAATACAGACAAATGGATAGATTGATTTAAAAACATCTCAGTGACAACTGTATGCATAAAAGAAGAGTTAGTACTGATCCTTACAAAAAATATAAATGGGTGAGTACACAAGGGAGCTTGTAACTGAGACACCCTTTTGGCAGATGTTAAGGCCACTAATAAGACTGTCTTCCAAGTACAGATTTTTAAAGTGGAAGAATCAAGTTGGAAGTATTAATTTTTCAAGGAGATAATTAAGGTCCCAAGGAAAAAGAAGAGATTCCCTAGGTGGCCTGATATGCAGGACACCTTTAAGAAATTGCTTGACCTCATAACATGAAGAAAGAGGAGGATCAAGAGGCAGGCAGAAATGGCTGACAGATGCACCTTGACAGAGGCATACGCTAGACCTGAACTGATTGGCTCAGACAAATATGTGAAGATAAAGAGGATCCCTGTTTGATAAGGGCCCTGTTCTCTGTTGTTGGACCATATAAAAATCTCTTTCATTTAGAGAAATAAGATTTATTTGTTGCATGTTAGCTTCACTCTTTTACCACCTGTAGCATGCTCTCAGAGTAAAGGTGCCTGAGGGTAACTAGGAGGCTATCATCCCTCCAGATCTGGATGAATGAGAGAGCCCTTTTGTTGTGAGAGCAAATCCATTCTGTGGACTTTTGATGGCTGCCCATCAGTTAGAAAAGGGAGAGCCAATATTGTCTAGGCAAAACAGGGTCAACAACAACATCTTCAGAATATCTTCCTGAACCTTCAAACAAACCCTTGGAATAAGAGGAAAGACAGAGAACACATACTGGAATTTTGATTTCCACAGAAAGAAGACACCCTTTTTCTGAACTTTCTTGCATGGAGCTTTGGAGCAAAAGAATCTGAGTTCATTGCTCAGAGTAGAGGCAGAAATATCCATCTGGGAAGTTCCCCACTGATGGACACTTTGAGGAAGACCTCTTAGTTCAGCATCCCTTTGTGAGGGTCTGGCTCAAGTAATCTGCCACTGATGTCAGTTTTGAGGGGATGTAAACACCTTGGTGATAAAGAACTACAGTGTACTGCAATGCCCCAAGCCATCATGACAAGCCTGCAAAGAGAAGACAGTGCATCTCCCTTTTTCACAACATAACATATGACTGATTTTGTCTAAGATTTGAAGGGACTCTGGTTAATATGGTTTGTTTTCTTTTTTGTTAATGCTCGTCTATGTCTTGAGTGATAATTTCATAAAGGTGTTAAAAAAAAAGATTTGAAAAGACCCTATTGTCCAAAGTTGAGGAGTCTGGAGGACAAAGATAAGCATCATCATCATCTCTGATGTTTATATGTCTGCTCTTTTGTTTGGACAAGAAACTTTGAACTTACACCATCTGAATAAGCTTACCCAGGTAAAATTGGAGGCATTTGTTCAGACCTTGTGAGAGGGAGTGGAATAAAAAAAGGGAACATCTGGAATGAGTCTTACCTGGCTGATCCACCAAGACAGCTCTTTCTTCACAAAATACTGAGCAAGATTGGGAAAGAGAGGATGGTAGCACTGAATCCAAACTATAGATTCTTTCTCACACAGAGGCTAGCAAAAGCAATCATTACAGCTGCTTAAACATCTTAGGCCGCAGGTGCGCTCCCCCCCCCACCCTCCAAACTTGAATAGTACTATTGCTGAGTTTTAAGGGCAATTCCAGGGAAAATATTAAAAAGGATTCACTGCAATCAAGACTTTTCTTCATATCAGAAGCAATGTATGTCTTAACTTTCAACATAAAGACTTGGTGTTAATGCCTTTAAATACTGAGGTTTTTTGTTGTTTAAAGCATGCACACTTGCAGAGGCCTGTCTAGCTAACCCAGTTTTCTTAACTGCAATCTTGTAAGACCCCATTTCAGACACTAGTTAATGACACACTGCTGGATACTGTACCTCTCTCTCTCAGAGATACAAGCCACAATATGTTTAATTTTTATCTACGGCTTTCACCTCCAACTGTGCCTTTTTCCTCAGTTTCATCTGTGACCAGTCAATATTAAGACTGTTTTTGTATGGCAATAGCTATCCACTTCCAAACTAAACTGCACGACCCCAGAATCAAGTAACACCAGAAATAATTAACTTGTGCTACTTTAGTTCCCCACTTGAACTATACTGCCACTTACTTAACTTCAGTTCATCTATTTTCTTGGTACTCTCTCCATATCACTTACCAACAAGTTTGAGTCGGTCAATTGATTGTTTTTGTTTGACTTGCCTATCCTCCAGAATCTGGCTGAGAGACCTGTCAATCACTCCCACAGAACTCCTCCTCCTGCATTTAGTCCCTGCCCTCCTCTCCCACTAGGAATCCATAGAACAGAAGTTATATAAGGGCCTGATAACAATGGAGCCATCTTTAAAACACAGCAATACTTCTCTTCTGCAGTCATCTCCCCTCTCTGTGAAGTGTGCTCTCTGCAAACAAGAGTGCAGTCTGGTTTGGTGCCTCGCTTCCCTTGGCTCACTCCACTCTCCTACCCTGCCCCCATATCCCACCCACCCCCACACCTACCTTTATTTTTAACCCCTCATCACCTGATCACTACCTACTCCAATCACCTGCCTCTTGACATTATCTCCATCCACGCCGCCTATCTGACTCCCTGCCTGATAAACACACATTAGCAACTGGCCACACCCTCACACCCACCTGTCTACTCCAACCACTCTACTGCTTACAGCCAAGCACCACTACTATACAATATGCTAATCACACTAGCATCTCTCCTACTAGCTCTCACAACTCTAGCCTACATCACATCCACACATACTAACACACCACTGAACAATGCTAAATACCATACAACTCATATTTCCACACTTACAAAAACACACATAAATTTTGCTATTAGCTCTACAATATTCAATGATAGCACAATACTACACATACACTACACATGCCAAGATGCTACACTAGAAAAACATCACTTAGATCCAACATAGAAATAGCTCATAAAATTAAACATACTATTTATTGCAAAGAAACTACTTATCTCAGGAGACATGCACCCAAACCCACGACCATTCAAAACCATACTCTCAAACAGACAGACATCTGACCTACTGATTCTTAACATCAGCACCAGGAATATATCTAACAAGCTCCCTGATCTATATGCATAAGCACCCAAAATGAAGAAATCCTCCCTCCAGGTTTAATATCTTAAGACTAGATAGAGTAGGCAGGAAGGGAGATGGGGTTGTAATTCTCTTTAAAAACACACAACTCACAACCTCCACAAACCCCTCTACCTAAATTTCATAACGCTGAAACCTTAGCCTCAGTCTTATACTTAAACAACAAAAAAAGAATCAACATACTTTGTTGCTACAGCCCTCCAGGAAATAACTCTCCAATAACTGAAGAAATCTTACACTGGGCTAGTGATAACCTTCCACAAGAAACTATCCTACTAGGTGACCTAAATACTGACTGGTCAGACTGTAACTCTAACAACCCCACTAACCTTATTAACCTCTTCGGATTTTCTCAACTCAATCAAGAACCCACTAGAGTAAATAAAAAATCACCCAAACAATCTATTCTTGATTGGACACTGACCAATTGCCCCAAACAAAACTACCATACAGGCTGTCTACCAGATAGTCTTAGTGACCACCTTCCCACATTTCTCCTACTCAAACACACCAACTTACCTGAGCCCAGAGCATACAGACAAATCAGAGGTGACTGCAACCTAAACCCTCAAGAACTTAACACTATTTTAAAACAATATAACTGGGAGCCACTACAAACCCTAGGATTAGACCAGGCAGTCCACTACTTCAATAGTACCTTCACCAATGTTCTCAATAGTGCAGCACCCATCAGGAAGGTAAGCATTAAGATTATCTATGCATCATGGCTAAGCAGGGACACAAGAGCCCTACTAAAGTCCAGAGACAAGACTTGGAAAATCTGGGAGAGAGAGAACACTGCCTAGCCAAACAAAACTACCAACAACTTAGAAATTAGGCCAAGAAACAAACCAAACTTGATGAACAAAACTATTTCCTTGGTGCCCAAAGCAAATACTCAAAAAATCCTCAACAATTTTTGCAAACTATCAACTCCCTACTAAAACCAGACAAAACCACCACTCCCGCTCCTAGCTCCACCGATAATAGCAAGAGCATGGCCTCCCAATTTAATCATCATTTCACCAAATCTATTCTGAGATTATCGTCCCAACTATCCAAAAACAACCAAAAGCATACCCCAACCAAATGTCCAGATAACATTCCTTACTTTGCCCTCTCTCCTGTTCCCACCTCTACAATTAAAAACACTTCTAAAATTGAAACCTACCACCCTTGCCGCTAATACAGTTTACCTGCCAACTTCTTAAAACTAGCCGCCGAATCCTTATTTTATCTTGTCTCTATCCTTATCAACCCACTGAATACAGGAAGCCTATATCCCTCATCTATGGAAAGTTTCATATATCATTCCACTTCATAAAGGTGGCAACTCTTTTGACTTCTTAAATTACCGCCCAATTGCTATACTATCTCCCTTATCTAAGCTACTTGAGAAATGTATTCATTCTCAGGTTATGCAATTCCTGAACACACAAACTTTTTTCCACCACACAACATGGATTCCAGCCATACCATAGTACAACTACTGCACTTCTCTCTTTTACTAATTTGGTCAACCAACACAGAAATGGCAATAACTTTGTAACTGCTATATTTTTAGATCTCTCCAAAGCCTTTGATGTGGTCTCACAATCCTTACTACTACTCTAGCCTCCCTATCCTTTTGGCCCCTCTACTGTGACCTGGTTCAAGAACTATCGGACAGGCAGCAATCCATCCAATGGCAAGACACACCATCTCCCTTACTACCTACTACCACTGGAGTGCCGCACGGCTCAATACTGGGCCCACATCTTTTTTCTGTTTTCACTAACAATCTGCATACCTCCATCCAACATGCCACACTCATCCAGTATGCAGATGATTCAACTGTAATCTGCTCTGCCCCATCTCTTAACCACTCTACAACAACTCACTCAGGAATCCTTTACCTCTGTGGAGAAATGGATTACTGATAGCCAACTCATCCTAAACCCCAACAAGACTAAATTGCTCCTGTTTACCCCCAATAAATCGAAAACTACCTCTCTTTCCTTTACCATCACTTCCAAAAACTGCACTACCATCTCTTCTTCAACCCATACTAAACTCCTTGGTGTAGAAATTGACAAAAACCTCCTCTTTGATGTCCATATTTCCCAAAACATCAAAAAAAGTACACAAAAAAATGGGAACACTATACAGACACAAAAATTTCTTCTCAGATCAGCCACGAATCACCCTAGCCCAAATTCACCTATTGTCCACACTAATGTACGCAGCACCAGTTCTTACCATGACCAGAAAACCTGAGTCATGCTATAATAAAACTGCCAAGTTTACTAACAACTCCTCTTTCAGAACCCACCACTGTCAGGCTCTAAGGGACCTACAATGGCTAGAACTTCCTCAACTACTCAGTTACCACCAACTAATCATTGCCTACAACATCCTGAAACATCCTGATAAAACCCCAGCATTAAGTCAGCTTCTCACTCACTACAAAGCTAATCACCCTCTTTGTTCTGTTGACAAATCACTACTTTGTATCTCAAGGGCCAACAATAATGCTGGGAAACCCCTATTCTCCCACACCATATCTAGAACCTGGAATAGCCTCCCCTCTTCTCTAACTTCTGCATCAATTACCACACTGTTCACAAACTCACTTAAATCACATCTTATGAACACCTGGCTATGTCCATGTATTACATAACATTTCTTTTGCTGCTTCATATACCTTCCTTCCTAGTATACTTACTGTATATATGCTACAGTAGCACAACTCTAATTTCTTTATTTCTAGCATGACATTTCCCGTGGTAACCATGGTACCCACATTTTTTTTTATTACTTCATATATTGCTGATATTCTGTTTGTCTGTTTTACACTTCTGTCTGATTTTTTTTTGTCTGATTAGGTAAATGTGGAGCTTTTCTCCCCGGGCCTCTGCTATAAATGGACCTGGTCCAGTCGGACTATCCTGGTAAACAAATGTAAAATAAAATAAATACAAAAAAAATTAGGATTGTGGATGTCATGAACCTCAGGGCTCTCAATTTCTCTTTCAGAGTTTTTTGTAGAGCTGTGAGTGACAGAAAGTAGGCTGTCATGAACTGGATATTTTTTTTTTTTTTAACAGAGGAAGGAAAGCCATTATGCAGCAAGTGTTTAGTAGAATTCCTAGAAATACCACAGATGAGTTGTAGAGTGGATTTCTTAAACTAGAGTATACTATAGATGGAAAAAAGAGGTTGGCTACAAAGTGCAAGTCTTGTGAATTCCATTGTGGTCTGCACCCACTCTTCATCGTGGTGTTCAAAACCCAAGTGTCAGATGATGTTCTCCAAAGGGAAAGGCAGTAAGGATGTCTCCCGGGAACACAGAGGAGGTATAGCCTTAAGATAATAAAGGAAGATATGAGGGGAAAGTGAGACATTAGAACTTGCCTGAGAATGATCCCTTGGATTCCTTGAAATTAGTCCATCTTTTCTTGTTTTTTTTTTTTTCTTAGAAAACTTCTCTCCTTTCTGCTGAGAATGAATTTGAGATTGTGGAAAAAAAGGGGCCAGACTTGAACTGACAGTTCCTCTGGAACTTAGGAATGGGGGAAAGAAAAAGCAACTGAAAGAAAAACCTTACATAATCTTTCCCACTTCCTCTAGTTTTTCAGCATTTCGACAGCAGAGTGTCCAAATAAGTTACCAGTACCTTGGCCTTAATCATAAAGTAAAGACTGGAGGTGAAGCCAGGAATTCCTTCTCAGGACTGAACCTGTAGCAGTTGTTTTACAGAAGGTAGCAGCAGCATTTCACACACACGATGAAATGACTTGCAGCTTATGTAGCAGGAGTAAGTATAGTCTGTAAAACAGCCTTAGTTTCACAATCATACATGTTTGAAATTAATTTTGCAATGTTATCAGAAATAGCATTTATCTTGTTGTGTGAGTCTAGTAATTAATGGCCCCGAAAGATAAGGGGCAGTAGTGTAAAACCTCATTCCATTTGTATCCTTGCCCCTGCTATCAATGTTATGTGGCAAGGCTTTAGAAGAGGCAGAAGTTTGGAGGCTTTATCTGATTCCACAGAAATTACTACTGGGTCACAGGAAAGAGATCGGTAGAAATATTTATGGGTGTCATACTTTATAAAACCTGCTTCATCATTCATCTTCCCACCCCAGCTAGTTCCTTCATAACCACTAAGCATAACCTTTAACAATGCTAAAGCTCTACCCTTACGCTCTAAGCCATGCAAGGAGGCTACCTGAGGCTTGAAATCTTAGAAACAGTAATCTATTCTCCAGGTCCCCACACAGCATATCCAACTGAGATTTAATTGAAGTATAAATGAAGAAGCTGTACAGAAGTGTAGGGCAAGCTTGTCACAAAGATATGGGAAAAGTTACAATAAACATCCGTAGTAGTTTTCAAGACCCATAAATGAAATACAAGATT
The DNA here is from genome assembly GCF_019279795.1 of Protopterus annectens. Taxonomy (NCBI): domain Eukaryota; kingdom Metazoa; phylum Chordata; order Ceratodontiformes; family Protopteridae; genus Protopterus; species Protopterus annectens. Next base: position 1,139,155,411 of record NC_056737.1, read on the forward strand.
AAAACCAAAGCATGGTTGATAAATTTCATTATTCATCATCTTAAAAGGAAAAATCAAGCCATCATTATGGCGTATACAGCACAAAAATACATGCTGAACTATGCAATTTCTGCTTCAGGACCTTTCCCTGATTCTGGGTGACCATCTCCCCCATACCTGCTTTAAGAAAACAAAAATATCAAAAAACAACAGTGCAATGTTGTTTGTAACCTCTCAATTTTCATAAATGGCACTTTCATCTCATACCTCAGTTAGTACAACTGGACACCACTAAAATATTTTCACTCTTGAATATGTTGCATCCCACTTTAATAACATATTCTTAAACATACTATACAAACTAGTCCTACTCAAGAAAAAAAAGCTGGGCAATAAACACAACTTAAGCTAACCATCAAAATTTAAAGAACTCAGAAACAGAACTAAATATCAAATTAAATCCAACAAAAAAACTATTCCACGAACTTCCAAATAATCACCATAGCCCAAATTATTCTGATCTTTGATCAATCAAGTCCTGAACCCTGTCTGCTCAACACAATCCTCACCAACAATCAGTTCAAACTCCACAAACATTGCCAATGCATTTAACTCCAACTTTTAGTTCAGTTTCATGCTTACTCAGTAACAGCCAAAACAATACCTAGAGCACATTCCAATCCCTAAAATCCCCACACTCTCAATCCATCCAATCAGTGTCTACCTCCAATATTAAAAAAAATTTCTGCTGAAGCAAAAACCCCTCCAAAACAGCTGACAACTTACCAGGTGAAAATCTAAAAGTTGCAACTGAGGCCATATCTTACCCTGTCTTTATACCGATTAACCACTATCAATGACTCCTGTGTTCCGCTCCTATGAAAAAAATGTTATATCCTCCCTATCCATAAAGGTGGTCAATCAACTGAGCTCACTAATTGTCTCCCCTCTAAGATACTTCAAAAATGCATTTAGTCCCAATTACTTCACTTTATCAGCCAAAAAAACACTTCTCTCCCCCTCACAACATGGTTTCCAGCCACACCATAATATCCCCATGACTCTACAAAGCTTCTTTAATACAATCGAGACAAACAATGACAAAGGCACCCAGTGGCATCCCTCTTTCTTGATCTCTCTAAAGCATTCAATACCATCTCCCACACTATTCTCCCACAAAAACTCTCTAGCCTGTTACTTGATAAACATCTCCCTCTCCTGTTTTTCAAGCTACTTTGCAGTCACCATCAGGAAGTGAAATGGCTGACTGACATCTCACCATTTTTTCTCATATCGTTTGGAGTCCCACAGGGATCCATATTTGGCTTTATCCCGTTTTGCATCTTTGTTAATGACCTTGCCCTGACAAACAAGAATGCCACCCAAGTAAAGTATGCAGATGATTCGATCATCTGCTCAGCAAAAAAACTGGACTCCCTTTAAGACCTGACTCAGTCTTTCTCCTCGGTAGAAAAAGTACAGTTGTGTACACTTACCATAAATGTAGATGCTCAAATGTATTCACTGTTGCAGTCATCACATTTGGGTTATCTGCTTGCAGTAGCCCTCAGTTGGCCTGATTAACAAAGTCTTGGGTCCTGCATCGGTTGCCGTCTCTTCTACTGTGACATCAGGTAGTCAGGGGTATAAAACATGCAGCCAACGCCATTACATCAGTTTTTCTTGCCCTAGATGTCAGGTGCCCCTTTAATGGGAAGCAATAAAACATATATACATATATATATATATATATATATATATATATATATACACACACACACATAAGGATATATATATACCTCCAATAAAAAAGCAAATACACCAAAAAGCTTTTAAGCACAGTAAAGGAGAGTAGAGGTATAGCCAAAAAAAAGTCAGGGGGCTGGAGGGAGGGTAACCAGGACTGCAACAGTGAATACACTCGATCATCTACATTTATGGTAAGTGTACACAACTGCACTATGTTCTTCGTAATCCACTGTTGCAATCATCACATTTGGGTAGATTCCCAAAGCTAAGGATGGGAGGAGAAATTTAGATAGCATTAGGACCAGATTAGCTATAAGACCCTGCAAGACTGCAATGGCAATGCCACCTCTGGATTTAGAGAAAATTGGCAAATGGTAATGCTTGGTGAAAGTATGTACAGAACTCCAGGTAGCAGCTTCTAGGATGTCCTTGGTAGGGACACCTCTGAGAAAGACTGTAGAGGTAGACGCGGCCCTGGTTGAATGGGGTCTGATCCCCTGTGGGATAGGTTTTCCATGGTGCTTATAGCAGAAATGAATGCAATAGCCTATCCATTTACAAATGGTTTGCTTTGAAATAGCCTTCCCCTCTGCCCCTGCAGCAAATGCCACCAGCAGTTGTTCAGATTTCCTTTGAGGTTTAGTCCTGTCCAAGTAAAATCTAAGTTGTCTGTGCACATCTAAGGAGTGCAGTATCTATTCACCTTTGTTCTGTGGATTAGGAAAGAAGGTTGGCAAATTAATGGACTGATTAAGAGCCACACTGGATACTACCTTGGGCATGAAGGAGGGATTAGTGCTGAGGGACACCCTGTCCGCATGAAAGATGATGAAAGGCTCCACTGCCATAAGGGCCTGTAATTCAGATACCTTTCTTGCTGAATTGATTGCTAAAAGGAAGGCTGCTTTCCAAGAAAGGAATTTTAACTCTGCACTAGCAGCTGGCTGGAAAGGAGGAAGAGTGACTTTCTCCAATACAAAGTTAAGGTCCCAGGCAGGAGTTGGGGCTCTCCAGGGTGGTCTTAAATTTTTGGCCCCTCTGAGGAACTGCTTGAGCAGTGGATGACAGAAGAGGGGAGGTTCTGTGTTATAATGAGCTGAAATGGCTGAGGCGTGAATTTTGATGGAGGAAAAAGAAAGGCCCTTGTGAAGCATCTCAGTTAAGTATTGTAAAATCTGAGGTAAGTTGGGCGCTGCTGTGCTCATCCCTTGAGATTGGTTCCAGGCGCAGAATCTTTTCCATTTTTCAGCATAAGATTTTCTAGTACTAGGCCTCCTTGCCTCTAAAATGATATCCATCACTGGTTTACTGAGGGATGGTAAAAGAGAGATTAGGTAATTAGCCAGGCTGCTAGGTTCAGGGTTTAAAGCTGAGGGTGCAGAATCTGGTTCTCCTGCTGAGACAACAGGGTAGGGGTCTGAGGCAGGTGCCATGGGGCCAACAGTGACACACTGCGCAAGAAGGGGTACCAGTGTTGGTGTGGCCAGTCTGGTGCAATCAAAATCATCCTTGGTTTGTCCTGTTTGATCTTTAGTAGTACTTTGGAGAGGAGAGGCAGAGGAGAAAAGGCAGAGTATCCACTTTCCAAGCTTGTTTGTGGTGAGTCCTTGTGCAAATTGGTCTAATTGGTAGTTCTGGGGGGAGACAAACAGGTTTACATCTGGGCTCCCCCATTTTTGTCAACGTGTTGAAAATCTTTGGTTCCAGTTTCCACTCGTGTGGGTCCATGAGGTTTCTGCTTAGTCAGTCTGCCAGTGTATTTAGTTTTCCTGGCAGTAATTGAGCTTGTTGATGCACTTGGTAGCTCAAGGCTGTGTTCTACAATGCCATGGCTAGTCTGCAGAGGGGGTAAGAATGGGTACCCCCCTGCTTGTTTATGTACCACGTAACAGTGGTGTTGTCTGTCTTTACCATTAATTGTCCTGAAAGAATGTGGTTCTTGAAGGCTGTCAGAGCATTCTGTACAGCTAACATTTCTTTTTGATTGATATGCAGGTGCATTTGATTTGAGTTCCATTTGCCCTGAATGCACTTCCCTGCCCATGGTAAACTGTCTCAATGACTTAACTTTAAAACTTGTATAGTCTGATGCATCTGTTGTTAGGGTTTGGGTGGCAGGGGGTAGAGTAAATGGTAGTCCCTTTTTTTGGTGGCAGGCCTCTGCCCACCAAAGGAACTCTAGGCGTAGGCAAGGTATGATAGGAATCATTGCTTCTAGATCCTGAGAATGTTGACACCATAGGTTTTTCAGACACCACTGTAGTTTCCTCATATGCAGTCTTGTATATGGAATTAGAAGAATGCAGGAGGCCATGAACCCCAAGGCCTGCAGTATTTGCCTTGCAGATAGCAGGGTTTTTGTGGCCACTAGTTTGAAGTAGGTTGTCAAATGAATTTGTTACTCTGGCGTGAGGAAAGCCATCTGGGAAGTTGTATTCAAGCTTGCTCCCAGAAACATAATTTGTTGACAGGGTACCAGGTGTGATTTCTTTTCATTTATGGTGTACCCCAGACAAGTTAGCAACCTTTGTACAAAGGCCAGATGATTCAAAAATATGTCCTGGCTTTCTGCCTGAATTAGACAGTCATCCAGGTATGGGTATATTTGAATATTTCTTTGCCTGCAAAATGCAATGACTGGAGCTAGGCACTTTGTGAATACCCAGGGCGCAGTAGATAAGCCAAAGGGCAGTGCAGAGAACTGTGCATGTAGCCTGCTTTGAAGTATAGGTACCTTCTGCAAGATTCCCTGATTGGGATGTGCAGGTATGCTTCTTTTAAATCTAGTGTTGCCAACCAGACATCTTTGCCTAGCATAGAAAGTAATTGGTGAAGAGTCAGCATCTTGAATTTTGGAATCTCCAAAAAGGTGTTTAGTGTAGACAGGTCCAGGATAGAACTCTATGAATTTTCTTTTCTGGGTACCAGGAAAAGTCTCGAGTAGAAACCTTGTCCCTTTTCCTCTTCTGGTACCAGTTGAATAGGCCCCATGCTTAAGAGAGAAAGTACTTGTTTTTGGGCTTCTGCCCGCTGATATGGGGGTAGGTACGGCCACCCACTTGGTGTTGGCAACATGTGGAAGTGAAATCTGTATCCCTGGGACACTATATTTAAAACCCATTTGTACTGGGTAACGAGTTTCCAGTTTTTTGCATGTAGAGCAATCTTTCCCCCCAAAAGGGCAGTCAGTTGAGAAGTGCTTGGAAGTTTTAAAGTTAAGTCATTGAGACAGTTTACCATAGGGGGGAGTTTTACTACTTCCAGATTTGGAAGTGGGGGCCCCCCCACTGCTTAGTCCTGTCCGTACCCTGGGACTGAAGCCTGGGTGTTCTGCTGGATCTGGGTTTGGACGGAGAAGGCCAGGAAGAGGCAGCAAAGGACCAATTCTTAGAAGGCCAATGCCTACTAAATCTTGGAGGTTGTACTTGTAAGAAATCTTAACAGTTTGCATAAATTTAGCTCATCTTTTTAAGAACTTCTTCTGCCTTATTGCCAAACAGGCGGTCCTGATTTAAGGGAGCATCCAGTAATTTAGTTTTAACATGACATGACAAGGATTGCTCCTTAAGCCAAGCATGCCTTCTAAGCACAGACCCAGTGACAGCAGCCCTGCAAGATGCCTCAAGTGAATCAAAACCACATTGCAAAGTATGTTTTCCAACTTGTTCAGCAGAATGCATTAAATCCTGTAAATCCTTATTTTCAGCACAATCAGGAATCAACATAATTTTCTGTTTAAGCAATCCAATAATATGCTTCTGATACTTTAACATATGAAACTGGCAGTTTAAGGCCCTAATGGCCAAAGTTGCAGAAGTGTATACCTTCTTACCCCATCTATCCAGCGCCCTGGAGTGTCTATCAGAGGGGGTAGGATTTTTGGCAGTAGTAGCTTTAATGTCTTTGGATCCCTGTGAAATGGTGTCAGGATCCGCAATAGGATTTTTGAAAAGGAACTTGAGAGAGTCACGAACCCAGTAATATCTATCAGGTTTTCTGGGAGCAGGAGGTAGAGAGTCAGGGGCCAAGCGAGATTCCGAAAAGGCATCATCAACAATGTCTAGTACAGGAGGGACAGCTAAAGGCCTCTGCTGGGGCAGGAGTAAGAAATCTCTAAGCCTCTTTTTAGAATCAGATAATTCCTGACTTTCTCAATGAAAATTTTCCCTAAGAGTATGCAAGATTTCACCAAAAGAGAAATCCTCCGGAAGGGAAGCAGAGGGAATAGAATCCTCAGCACCAGAATCCTCATAGGTAGATAAGGGTAGATCCTGGTCATCAGAAGAAACAGAAATTTCAGAATCCTGGTCAGAAGTATCATAAGCAAACTCAGTCCTAGGTCTCCTAGAGGGCGAAGGTTGGCTTCCCCTGATTAAAGTAATAAGGTCTTCAGCCATTCTTATCATTTGTATTGTAGCCATAGAGGCCTGACCATGCAGTCTGGGCGTCAGTTTTCTAGGCATGGTTCGAGTTTTAGGCCTTGAAGAAGAAGATGGCATCAATTTAATATGCAAGTCAGTAGGCCTGAATACACCCTCAGAAGCCGGTGCCTGCACAGCGGCTCCAGACCCATCCAAGGTAGAGACACCCGCAGGTTCCACAGTTGAAGCATCTCACGGCATACTGGACTCTGAATGGGTCTCAGTAGAGGCCTGCGAATCTGAAGTAGTGGGTATCAGGGGCTGCAAAAGCGCCTCACTGAGTACCGGTGAACTGGCGACTGGCTTAGGAGAAGCATCGTCGGCAGCTTTGGACCTAGACGGTCTGTCTCTGTCTTTATCTTTGCGTTTTTCCGGAATGTCGGTAGTCGGATGGCTTACTGAAGACATATCTTGACAATTGAACTGAGCACCAAAATATTTAGAAGCGAAAATATACCAACAACAGATAGTTTGTAGTTTAAATAAGGCACAAAACCGACAGCAAGGTACATCATGGTCAGGACCTAGGCAAGGAATACAGTACGAATGAAAATCTTTAAGGTATTTGCTTTGCACAAGAAATGCAATTATTTACTTTTACTGACATTGGTTTAGAGCAAGAAAAAGTTTCCCCAACGGGGTACTTAGCTTTTAGTTGAAGACTTCGGTTCTGAAACTTGAAAATGAAAATTTCAGGAGTCAGCCGACCGGCAATTGCGAACTGCTTCTGCTTTGGGCACCGCACGGCAAGAAAGACTGATGCAAATGGCGTTGGTTGTATGTTTTATACCCCTGACTACCTGATGTCATGGAAGAAGAGACAGCAACCGATGCAGGACCCAAGACTTTGTTAATCAGGCCGACTGAGGGCTGCTGCAAGCAGATAACCCAAATGTGATGACTGCAACAGTGAAACACGAAGAACATCTGTCTGATCTCATTCCAGCTGGTACTCAACCGCCAAGAAATCAAAATTGCTTCTAAACTCCAAAACTCCTTTCAATAAAAAAGTCATCCTTCTCTGTAACCTCCACTAACACCAAAATACAACTTATTTCAATCAACCACCCAGAAAGAATCCCCTCACTGAACAAAATATTCACCCCCTACTCCAACCTTATATCCCTTCGGTCATCAAATAGCCTACTAGTTCAGACCATTAAATCCAATAACTCGGGAGGCGAAGCACTCTATGCTAATTCCATTGGCAAACCCTGGAATGCCCTCCCAAACAACCTAAGGCATATGACCTCTCCTCACCAATTTAAAAAACACCTCAAAGATTTCCTAAAGTCCCAATGGCTATGCCCCTGCTCTAATCCAGACTAATAGCAACCGCCCTATACCCACCATATCCTCTACCCATAATGAAGCCAGGCTTGATCACCTTTTCCAAGCCTGTAACTTTTCTAACTAACATGTTTAACCTGTTTGATTGCTTTATTCTTGTATGTAATAATATCCAATTAATCTTCTTATGTTACTGTTAAACTTCCTCTGACTATATCTTTGTATGAAATAATAATCAAGTGCCCTTCTGATGTTTCTGTTTAAATTCCTCTGTCTCATTTGGAGCTTTTCTCCCAGGGCCTCTACTGAAAATGGACATATATCCAGCTAGACTAGCCCGGTCAACAAATGTAAAATAAAAAAAAATAAATAAATAAAATAAATAAATAAATAAATAAATTATCACCCATACTTAGCCACTACATGTTGATATAGATGAAGCCCTGAAATTCAATATCCACAAAGATCATGTAGTTAATAAAATTCAACATCATCTCGTCACTTTCTACAGAGCCAAACCCTATCTTATACAACTACACCTCTTATTTCTGCAACCCTCTTCCTCCCCACACTTCTCTGTGCTGCACAAATGTTTACCAACATCCAACAAACTTATCTACACAAGCTCAAACAGTGCTACATTAAGGTCACAAAATTTGCAGCTAACCTCCCGCATAAACCACACCCTGTCTAGCACTTAAGACACTTCCAGTGGCTCAAGCTACCATACCAACTCATATGCTAAACTCACTACTGTCCACAAACTACTATATGAATCAAATAACTTGCCACCCATCTGGGACTCTGCACTCTTCTGACAAAGCCTTTCCACTTTATATCCAAACAGCTTGGCTGTCTGCTCCTTATACTCAGTGTCCAAAACTGGGAACTCCACCACCCCAACTGACAATAACCATCAGTAGTCTTTCAAGCCAAAATTAAATACACACCTACTCAACTCATGGTGCTGCAATTGCTCAGCACCTGACAAAACCATTCTGTTCTTCTCTAACTGCTCTCACTGCAAAACTCTTTATCCCCCTCTAAAACAGAGCAACAACATAAAATAACAACCCAGAATATATCTGAATACCGTATCAATAATGTAAATGAACTGCCATTTTAAGACTGTACTGCTGCATATATAATTCTACTGATTTCTAGCTCTCCATGTTTACATATATATACTGTATAGAACTGCCACCTCCCAAGCTAAAGTATGTAGTATCTGGGTTAGATGTCATTGCCAATGTTCAGTTGCCATGGAGCTTTTCTCCCTGGGCCTGTACTGAAAATGTGTCCTATGTGCAGTTGGACAATCCCGATAAGGAAAAGCAATAAATCAATATACATGTCTATTAACATTCCTTACAGCCCTAGGGTCCGCAAATTTCACTATGTAACACCTAGGGATCCTTTCTATATTTTTGGCACCAGAGCCTGAGTAACTTTAAAAGGTGACTTACATTCCACTAGCAGTCTAATAGGACATTTGTACAGGAATATCAAAATGGATGCCTTCACAGCTCTGGTGGCATACAGGCATATAGCCCTGACAGTGGCCCAGTCAACCCAAGAAAGATTAGTGGCTCAGGTACTTGATGGAGCTGGCAGGGAGAGGACGGGCAAGCTCATCATCAGACTGGGTGGTCCAGGGTCATGTAATGCCATAATCCTGCAGAAGGGATGGTGCAGTAAAGAGTGGTCCTGGGGACAGGTGTTCTACCACCATGCTGCTTTGGCAGTAGCCTTCATCATGAGTGCACTGGCATTGGAGAGAGCACTGTGGCCTTGGCAGGTCATGCATCTCCCCCAACCACAGAGACATAATAAATGCACCTTCTTTGCAGGGATGCTGGTGAGGGCATAAACCACCATTGAGGCTGCCTCCCTGATGGCCCACCCTGGCCAACATTCACCCTCATGGAGAAATGAAGGGGTGTGGCTGACAGATGGAGGTTTCTGGTTGTCAGGCACAGTGGGAAAAGATAGAAAAGAAAGACAGTCACACCTTGAGAAAACTCACAAGATTCATTTTACAATGCAAAAGTAATACCCTCAATGCTGAAGGCACTGTTAGCAAAAGACAAAATCTTGAGACCATATCCCCCAAAATCTTTAATTCTATTAGCAAAGAACATTACTAATGCCACAAGAACAGCCTGCATTATTAATCCCAAAATGCCTTATTGTACATAATCTGATATCAAGTCTAACTTGGTATTCTATGATCACTGACATACTTCAGTCTGTGAAAATGAACTGTCCATACATCTGGAACACATAAGTAGGCAAATTCCTGACTCTGCAACTTTTGCCACAGCAATAGCACACTCAAAGTTCCTTGGAGAAGCTGTGGGCAGAGCATCTAACATCTCTTCATTAAAACCAAAGTCACAGAGAGTCCAAAGCTTTTCCAGTGCCTGATCCCAGTAAGGAAGACTGGAAGCTGAAAAGATAAGACAGAAATATCAGGGGCATTACTCAAAACACACTACTGCCTTTATGTCTACCTTACCCAGCACATTAAACTTCTTGTTAAATCACAGTTACAAAATTTTGCAATCTACACTGAACTGAAGAGAATTTTAAGAGTCTGCTCTGGGATGCCTGGCTGCTATCAAACTCCACTCATCTGAGGAGCTTACAGAGGGCATCCATGGCTGGATGTAGGCATTAGCACACCATTTGGTTTCCTAATTTGATAATTTTGTTAAACTGTCAAAGAAACAAAAGCTTAACTCTTATAGGAAAAAAGAATGACCATAACATAATGAAAATTCACACAAAACACCTCTCCATGCTTTTGACATTTAACCACATTGCAAGCTGTACTGAAAATTTACATTGTTAGTACAAAGGACAAAACTAAGTAGTGAAGGTAGAGAAGTGAGCTTCCTAATTCCAATAAGTCAGTCAAGCCCAGCAGAAATGGTTCAGGGGGAGTCACAAGTGGAATAAAGTCTGAAAGTACTGAACAAAATCAGGAGTCCTAGCGATGCTAAGAAAAAGGTGTCCAACCCTTATCTCAATTACACTACCTGAGGGGCATGCATACCTCTCAACTAGCCAGATTTTTACCTCATATTTTTGGTCTTCTCCTCATACAATTTGTGGTTTTCTGGATTTTTGTGCAAATCAGTGATGACTGAATTCACTACACAATGAGAGAAACTTGAGTTTCAGACTTCAAATACTTCAAAAAATGCATGGTAGAACAAGACTCTAGCAACATTCTAAGTTTATAAGAGCAATATTTAAAATGTGTTCCTATTTTTTGTGACTTTGTCTCCCTGTTTTTGGCTTTGTCCAGATTTTTTTGTGCTAAGAGGTTGACAGCTATGCTGAGAAGACATCTGAACATTTTGGTTATGATGAGGGAGGGTCCTCATACTGTAAATCTTCAGACTCAGTTTAGCTTAGAGCTCTAAACAGCTCTGCTAGTACCGGTGGACAGGGCACAGGAAGGTCTACTTAATGCCGACTCTGTTGGACATTAGTGTGGTAAATAATGGGATCTTTGTTCAATTGTTTTGCAATTTTTTTTTCACTAGTTAACCCTCTTTTAAATTTGTGATGTAAAATAGTTTTTCTGCCTAAATGTTTTGAAATTGCTGAAGCATATGTACTATCTATTGGAAGAAGGACTTTACATTCAAAATATGTCATGCAAGTATTTCATGTCCACACAGACGCACATGTACTCTCACTCAGACATACACAGATGCAGAACAGACAGACTCACTCAGACACAGACGCACACAAGTGCAATGTAAATACAGCTGCTTTCTTGAAGGAATACACCACAGATGTCGAAAAATTTCATAAAGTGCAATGCACTAGAACCCCTTCCTCAATTTCTCTCAGTTGTCTCTAATTTTGCTGTGTCCCTCAAAAATGTTTGATTTTCTGGTAAATCACTGAAGATTGTTGTCAAGTCAAATAAGCCAAACATAGTTACATGTTTCACATTCCAAAAAAGCATGTTGATGGAAAACCTCTTGTCCATTTAATTAAGTGAACTGGCATTACAGTTAAAAGTCATTGGCTTTAGATATTTCCCCTAATATATTCTTGCTTTATGCCAGAATTCTTGAGCAGAGAAATGTTCGGTGTCTCAATTGCTCACTCTGTTTTTCTCTCTCTTTCTCTCACAGATGTGCATATGCGCACGCGCAGACACCTTTTTATTTTTGTTTACTTTTTTAAAATTTTATGCTCACAAAACAGCAAAGCTCCATTTAGCAAGTGTAAAAAATGGTGGCCATTTGCGTTTTTTTTTGTCTGTGCTATCTGGTGGCTTGATATGCTGCTGTGAAGTGACACACTTGTTTTTTTACCAGGCAATATCTATACACTAATATCCTGGTGGAGAAGGTTCATCCTCCAATAAAGTATCAGTGCATGCTTTGCCCAAATATAACTGCAAAGCTACAAACGTGAAATCCTAAAGGAGCTGTATGCGTCAATATGAAATGAGATTTGTTCAATATACTCTTCAGTCCTCTGGCAGGTAAAGCTGCAAATGCTTTGTAAAGTACCCAGAATGCTCCTATCAGACCTTAACTCACAAAGATACTTGTCTTACTCATGACAAGACTTCTTTAAACATAAAAAAATAAGTTTTTTGTGAAGCATGTAACTAGTACATCACAACAGTACCTTCCAGTTGCCTGCGGAAAGATTCTGCAGAGATCCTGCAGCTCCTTCTAGAGTGGCTGGGTTTGAACTCTCTGCTAGCAGCGTTAGATATGGCTTGACTACTGATGGATGCCACAACATTTCAACACCCCGGGGAGATTTGGAAAATCCTGGAATTGGTCCAACACCATCCCACTGTGAATGAAAACAACAAGGAAAGCTGTGAAGCATACAAATAACATTTAAAAACCTGAAATAAAAATGTAATACGAAGTACTACTAACTGCAAACTCTAGTTTGCTGAATAGTTACTAAAACTCATGAAACTGTTTACAATATAACTATATAGTAAAACCAACAGAACCATAAACATAAAACATTTTAGATGGGAAACTTCCTTTTGTGAATGTGGATGGATCCACTGGATGTGGTAGACACTTGTCTGTTACAAAAAAGCCCACACAACATGCCAGAAAGTTTTGGCGATTTACTGTTCTAACTAGGTAAACATTACACCTTTACTTGACTAATCCCAGAATCCCATTCTGTTACAAGGAAAAAAACGACATCACTTCAAAGGATGACCCCCCCCCCCGGGGGGGGGGGGGGATTAGACCTCAAAGACTAACCATTCTTGCCTTCTTGTGCAAAGTGAAAACAACTCAGTAGTTGTAGTTTTACATTTACCATATCATGCTTTCTGTATGTTTTTATTATCTCGAGATGTAATTTATGCGGAACTTCCCTGAAAGAGAAACATCTCAATATGGCAGGTTCACATAGTTATCAGAACGTATATAAAGTACAACAGATCCAAAACACAGCTTGGAAATACTGTTTAAGAAAACATACCAGTGCCTTACAAGTGAACCACATAAGGTGATGCATCCTTTCATCTATCCCTGACCCCATGGGTGTCACTTCAGCAGTGACAATCATCTACAGCCAAGGTTCACACTGCTGGGTGGCTAAGCCCTGCCCAGAGTTGTTCTTCAATACCACACACTCACAACTATGGCCAGTTTAGAGTGTCCAATCCACCTACTGCATGTCTTTGGAATGTGGTAGGAAACTGGAGCATCTGGAGGAGATCCATGCAAACACAAGGTGGACACGCAGAATCCACACAGAAGGCACTATGACCTTGACTCAAACCAGCGAACCTCCTGCTGTGAGGTGACAATGTTATCCTCTGCACCACTATAACACCAACATGCATAAGGTGATATTCCTTAGTTATTTGCTAACCAGAAATTGGGCCAGTTAAACTAATAAAACATTTATACATATACCTTTTCTATAGCTTTGAAAGAGTTGCCCTTACAATAGACAATATAATGAAATAAAAATACTAAACACTTCATGAACATGTTTGAAAGGAACTTCTACAATAGGTCCAACTAGTTCACTACCCCCTTCGCCTGCTCTGCACACCCTAACATTTTTGGCATCCAGATTTGCAGGAGCCACACACCTCTGCTTTCATGGCGCAATGTTGCCACTCCCTGCCTGGATTGACTGACATACTCACTGCTACAGTATACAGTCCTACATCAAACAGGTAAACACTGTAGAATGAAATACACTTTCAAAACGCTCTACTATGACATAAACCTTCTTTGGTAAATATGATCAATTTCTGACTATGTAAAACAGATATAAAAAATGAAGATGTACGGCTACAGTCCAAAAACCAAAGGGAATGGAGGAAGCTCTTCTCAAAGACTTAAACATATACATGGTATTTGCATGTTAGTACCAACTTACTGCAAAAGGACCTTTTATGCAGTGCTAGTCAATGGGATGTGCTCACAATCACTTAAGAGAAACAGGACCAGGGAGATGCAAATCAGCAAAGAATGAAACAGAGGCTTCAGTATATGATGTTATACAATTCAACCTTGTTTAAAGGGAAGTTCTAATCCTAGAATGAACAGACAGGATATAAAACATTGGCAGTTGAACAAATCACAATTGTACTGTTACTTGTTACAGATTTATTCCTTAAATGACATTACAGTAACAAGTAATCTAAACGAGCATCTCCCTGTGTGCTTTTGAAAGAAGCTGGGGAGATTCCTGGATGTAGAAGAAACCCTGTATTTATTTGGTTACTGGCTTCCTTTTCTGACTTGGAGCAAATAACATGAAAAGAATGACCCTCACTTACTATTCTCATTACTGACATTTGACCTTTAACCCTGCCTTCTCTTTCAATTCCTATTACATTTCTTTTTACCTCTTGTTCCCATTACATTGCATGTACTTTATCAACCTAAATCAATTCCAGATTGCTTTTTTTTTTAATCTTCTACCATTAACCCATTTCTTTCACTAACCAAAGACTTATATTTACGGCTTGTTTAATGGGAATTACCCACTAAGCCAAGCAAGACATGACCTGGTAGGTATCACAAACCAAACACTTCTGAAATCTCATTTCCACTTTAACAAACCTTTTTTTTAAACAGGGGAATATGTAATTCTAAGCAAATTAAATCCAAAGGAAAAATGTTTACTGTACAGTTTTGTAAGATTTAAATCACACATATTGTCCTACATTTAAATGGCAAACCACTTAAACTATTTTTATACAAACCTGATCTTCTTGTGGTTGCTTCTTTTTCTTTTTTTTCTTCTTGCCCCAACAGCTTGAGTCTGAATCTTTGCTGGGAGATTCACTGCCAAGCAAGCCATCTAGTTCATTTGTACCTAGCAGCCGAGCTTGTGGAACCTCAATTTCCAGGCGATAAGAGAGATTTCGCAATGTGCAAACACAATTTTCAACAGTCTGAAAGAGCAAAAAATGTTGCCAAGAGTTCAGCATCTGTCAAATATGTGCATATAAAATCACAGTCAATTCCATGCATAAAACCAATCACTGTCCTGACTGAATAACTTGTATCTGGCAGGAATATTGAAAAGTAGCATTCATGTTTGGAACTGTAAACAACTCAACTGGTACAAGGAAAGGACGAATTACAGTCCCAGAAATAAAAGACATATAGTTCTACCAAAACCATGTGCAGTACCCATGTGTAGCTAACATAACCACAACATACCATCTTTACATGAAATACTGATTCCCACTACAAACAAGCACTGATTGAGTATCATTTACTTTGGTTAATTTACAGCTTTAATGGACACAGGCTTAGATAATACAGATCAGGTTATATGAGAAGAATATTTGTGATAAATGGGGAGTTGGTCTACAACGCAGAAGATGAGAGTGACAGACAAGAGACGTAGGTGTGCCATATGGCACATACTTTGCCTCACTACCAAGGTGGGTTCTCAACAAAGGCCGCATGAGTGTACAATGGATATGATATCACACACTTGTATACAATCCCAGCTGGCTGCTGGCAATGGCAAAGAAAGAGGGGAAGTAGACACTGGGTTCTCTCTATAGGGCTAAATTGTATCTTACTAACCATGCCAGACTTGCAACAGCCAGAACACATCTATTTTATCTTCCCTGCTTTACTGTTCACAAATATTTACCAATCTTCGCAAATCTGAACTGAATAGCATTGAATCCTGCTATAACAAAATAGCCAAATTTGCCAGTAATCAGTCTCAAAGATCTCACCATTGCACTGCCCTTCTTCAGCTGAACTGGTTATAGCTCCTTCACCTGCTTACTCTGACTCAGCTACTAATTGCCCATACCGTCTTATACAAGCCTGACAACTGCCCAGCTATATCTGACCTTGTCCAATCCTACACTAATCTAAAATCTCTTAGGTCTGCTGATAAAGTACTGCTGAAGGTTAACAAAACCCCAAAACTCTCACGGCGTCTCCTTATACCCACATATCATTGCCAAACACTGGAATTCTCTATCTCAGCATATTCTGTCCATCAGTGAATCACATTCATTTAAACAGTCCCTAAAGGAATATTTCACCAAACATAGGTTT